>NW_004528539.1:1976-3142 GCF_000260255.1 Octodon degus
GCTTGTGCCAATCTGTACTCCCTACAACAGTGGAGAGGGCTTCCTTTTTCTCACATCCTCTCCAGCATTTTTTTTTTTTTTTTTTTTTTTTTTGGAAAACCGGGGATTGAACTCAGACCCTTGCGCTTGCCAGGGAAGTGCTTATTCCACTGAGCCATGAGATTTGAGCCACCTCCCCGGCCCCGTTTTTAGCATTTTTAAATTTTTTTAAAATAAACTTTATTGAGAAAGAAATAGCAATGAGACAGTTTCAAAACAGGTTAGTAGGAAAGTTACAATAATTAATACATATCTCAGATGATTTTTTGTATTGGGCCTTTGATTTGAGCCATCTCCCCGGCCCCCAGTACCACAATCATAACAGGAGAGCTTAACACCCCCTTATCCCACAAAGATAGATCAAGGAGAAAAATTTTAGTGAAGAAGTAGCCCAACTCACCCAGACCTTTGAAAAAAAATGGACTTAGTGGACATATACAGGCTGTTCCACCCAACCACATCTCTATATTCTTTTCAGCTGCACATGGGACATTTTCTAAAACAGACCACATACTAATCCACAGGTCATGCTTAAATATATGTAAAAAAACAGAAATTATCCCATGTACATTATCTTATCACAGTGCAATGAAACTAGGATAAATGACAAAAGATACCACAAAAACCTCCTACATATGTGGAATTTAAACAACATCCTCCTCAGCAAACTATGGATTACAGATGAAATTAAACAAGAAATTAAACATTATCTACAATGAAATGAAAATTCAAGCACAACTTATTGTTATTGGAATTTATGGGCTGCAATGAAAGCAGTTTTTAGAGGGAAATTTATAGCTATGAACTCATACATTAGGAAAACAGAATGGGAATAAATAAATACCATAATGCTCCACCTCAAACATTTAGAAAAAGAAGAGCAATCCAAACCCAAAGCTCAAGGAAGGAAGGAAATTATTAAGATTAGAGCAGAGGGGCTGGAGAGATGGCTCAGTGGTCTAAAGCACCTACTTGGAACAAGCTTGGCAAAGCACAGGGACCGCGGTTCAATCCTCCAACACCACATGCCAGCCAGCCGCGCCCCCTTGGTGGGCTGAGCTGGCCACACACACACACACACACACACACACACACAAAACACACACACATACAATAAATGTTAAAAT
>NW_004528540.1:0-862 GCF_000260255.1 Octodon degus
ATAGTGTATTACATTGATAGATTTTTGAATATTGCACCATCCTTGCATCCCTGGGATGAATACTACCTGGTCATGGTGTATGATCATCTTGATGATTTGCTGTATTCTATTTGCTAGTATTTTATTGAGGATTTTGGCATTTATGTTCATGAGGGAGATAGGAATGTAGTTCTCTTTCTTAGTTGCATCTCTCCCTGGTTTGTATTAGTATAATACTTGCCTCCAGGAATGATTTTGGGAGGATTGCTTCCTTTTCAAATTCATGGAAGACTCTCAGGAGTATAGGGACTACATCTTCTGTAACTGTCTTTTAGAATTCAGCTGTGAATCCATCTGGACCTGGACTTTTCTTTGCCGGTAGGTTGTTAATTACATCTCATATTTCATTGGCTGTTAATGGGATATAGAGAGAGATTATATATTGTCGATTCAGTTTTGGTAATTTGTACCTTTCTATGATTCTGTGAATTTCTTCAGTGTCTTCTATTCTGTGAGAGTAAAGTGTCTCAAAGTAGCTATTGATAATCTTCTGAAATTCCACTGAGTCTGTGGTAATTACACCCTTTTCATTCCTTATTGCTTGTAGTTGAATTTTTTTCTTTCCTCTGTTTGATGAGGCTAGCTAGGGGCTTATCAATTTTATTTAATCTTTCGAAGAACCAGCTTTTTGCTTTTTTAATTCTTTCAATTGTTTTCTTTGTCTCAATTGAATTAATTTCTGCTATAATCTTTACGATTTCCTCCCTTCTTTGGGTTCTGGATTTGGATTGCTCCTCCTTTTCTAGTTGTTGAAGGTGCAGCATTAGGGTAGTTATTTGTTCCCGTTCTGTTTTCCTAATGTGTGAGTTCACAGCTATGAATT
>NW_004528540.1:3217-3994 GCF_000260255.1 Octodon degus
TGCTATGAGTTCTGAGAGTTCTTTTTTTTATTTCAGAAAAGAATTGCACTCTGATTTCCTCTATATCTTTCTGCTGTTGCTTATTTACTATCAACACTATTAATTCCTGCATTTGAGCCGAGCTAGTGTTCTCCGTACTTGTTCTGGTTGGGTACTGGGTTTCTTCCATATGTTTCTGCATTTGATTCTTTACTGCAGATGTTATTAATTCAGGTATTTGTTTTTTTTTATTTCTAATCTGAGGTCCTCTGAATCTTTCTGCAGCTGTTCTTTTATTTCAGAAGCCGTTGATTCATTGCCTTCAGCTGTGTGATTTCCAATTTTTTCTGTGTTAGTGTCCTCTGCAATTGTTAGGGGTGGGCCTGGGTTCTAAGGTTGCATTTTGTTCCTTCTTATCATTTTGTGTAACACTGTCTTCTGACCTTTGTTTTAGATCTTTGCTGTAGTTATAACCTTCGCACGTAATGAAGTTCATTGCAGCTCTACACAGTTTGGACTTATCCAGCTGTGTCTGGCTTCGTTCTGGCTGCTGTGCTCAGCTCCTTCCCACTGCTGCCGTTGAGCGTGAACCTGTTGTGACCCTGTGCAAGATGTTCTACTCCTGGACTAGCTGGTTGGATCTATCCTCTACACTCTCTGCAGGGATTGCAGCTGCAGGGTTACAACCCAGGAGTGTATGCCTGGCCTGAGCTGTGCCTGGAGGGGGCAAGGTGAAGTAGGGGGAAGAGGAAGCTCTCCCACACACTCACTGGACCTGGGCTAGGACTGCGTCTGGGG
>NW_004528541.1:0-1094 GCF_000260255.1 Octodon degus
ATTAGAAAAATGACGGATTCCTTGAATGAGCAATACAGGAAAGAAATAGATTGCATGAAGGAGAGTCAAAGAGATATAGAGGAAATTAAAATCTCAATCACAAGCTTGCAAAACCGCTTAACTGAAAGCAAAGAAAGAGTATCAGATATTGAAGATGCTGGTGCAGCTAGTGAAAAGGTAAGAAAGGATCTCTAAAAAACATTGAGGATGCAGGAAAGAATAATCCATCACGTTCAAGATGATGCAAAGATGAACAATGTGAGACTTAATAGGCATTAGTGAGAAAGAAGGAGTTAATACAAATGACATCTAAAAAAAATATGGGCAGAAAAAATAGCAGAAAACTTCCCAAATATGAGGAAAATATCTGACATTCAGGTAACCAAAGCATACAAAGTGCCAAATAACCCCAATCCAATGAAAAACACACCAAGACATATAATAGTCAAGATCCCAGAAATCCAGCACAAGAATAATATACTGAAAGCCGCTAGAGAAAAGAAGTAGATCACATTCACAGGAAAACCCATCAGAATTACGGTGGATTTCTCTTCCCAAATGATGAAGGCAAGAAGAGCATGGAACAGAGTACTTCAAGGCCTCTATGAAAACAAATTCAGCCCAGACTACTATACCCTGCAAAACTCTCTTTCAAGTTTGATGGAGAAGTGAAATACTTTCATAACAAAGAACAGCTAAAGAATTTCGTGATGACAAAGTGAAGCTTACACAGGCTACTGAAAGATGTTCTAGAGAGGGACCAAAATGATCAGGACACCACAAATGAGATCAGAAGCAACCAATTAAATAGGGCAAGCAATTAAACATGAGAAAAAGGAGTAAACGACAACAGGGAAATAACATGTCGACCGTAAGTCAATACATCTCAATTCTAACCATCAATGTATATGGACTCAATTCACCAATTAAGAGAAATAGACTGGCAGTGTGGATTAGGAAACAAAATCCAACAATATGCTGTATACAAGAAACACATTTAACTCATAATGACATTCATTGGCTGAAAGTCAAAGAATGGAACATAATACTACATGCCCCAGCACCTCAGAAAAAGCAGGGGTAGCAATTCTATT
>NW_004528541.1:2549-3072 GCF_000260255.1 Octodon degus
ATCTGGTAAAAGCCATTTATGAAAACCCAACAGCTAACATAATCCTAAATGGGGAAAAACTGAAATCTTTTAGTCTTAGATCTGGTACAAGACAAAGATTTCCTCTCTCACCAGTACTATTCAATACCGTGCTGGAATCATTAGCTACAGCCATTAGACAAGACAAAGAGATAAAAGAACTAAGAATAGGCAAAGAAGAAGTTAAATTATCTTTATTTGCAGATGCCATGATACTTTACTTGGAAGACCCAAAAAACTCCACCAAGAAGCTACGAGAATTAATACAGAAATTCAGTAGCATAGCAGGTTATAAAGTCAATACCCAAAAGTCAATAGCATTCCTCTACACAGACAACAAACACATGGAGAGGGAAATTAGAGAAACAATACCTTTTACAATAGCACCAAGGAAAATGAAATACCTTGGAATTCATCTAAAGAAGTCAAAGAACTTTTCAAGGAAAATTACAGTACTCTGAAAAAAGAGATCGTAGAGAATTTCAGAAAATGGAAAGATATTCCA
>NW_004528542.1:0-658 GCF_000260255.1 Octodon degus
GGTTCAAATAAATAAGAAATTATAAAGCAAACAATCATTTGGCTAACAATCAAGGAAAGATTAATTATAGGCTACATCGTAGAGCAGATAAACACTCCTTAGATGGAGCAACGGTGCTACAGTGCTGTCAGTGACCTCATGCTAAACAAACTAGATGGTAATTATCATGAAGTCAGAAACTTACTTACAAATTGTTATGGAAAAGTTAGCAATGTTTGGCACAAGCAGATGCTGCAGTAGGGTAGGTAGGACCTGCCTGTGATCGCACCACTATGGGAACTGAGGCAGGGGGAGTAAAGGTTCAGGTTCAGTCTGTAAGTTTAGTGATTGAGTGGGACCTTCCTAAAATAAAAAAATTTCAAAAGAGCTGTGGATGTAGCTTAGTGCAATGGCTGCGAAGTGTTTCCAATACGTCATCCTCGCAGAAGAAATCAGTCAGCTCTCATTTTGCTTCTCTCATTTATACTAAGGCAAATGCGCTTAAGACTCTACACCTTTAAATAATATAAAGGCAGCACTGCTGGAGGGGCCTTTGTCTCAGGGCCCTAACCAATGCCTTCTGGCAAATGCTGAGGCTGAGTATTTTTTAAAAGAAGGCATATCACAACCACCACTGGCCGCTACCACTGCCTCCACCGGGCTCCTCTGATGCAATAAA
>NW_004528542.1:2443-3301 GCF_000260255.1 Octodon degus
TCGTGCTCTGAACAGAACTCAGGAAGTTCTGAACTCCGTGGAGGCCAAGGTGGAGCTCAGGAATGGAGCCCAGAAGCCACCTGGTTTCCGCCTCTTGCCATATCCTCTGGGGAAAGCAAATCCTGGCAGGGCGCATGCCCAGTAATTCATACCTGTGACTCTTCAGCTCCGCTGAAAGTAGTGCCGTGCCAAGGCTGCACACCGCAGTGAGGGGCCCATGTGGGCTAAGAGTCCTGAGGTTTCCTGGATGGCTGGAAGCTGCATATCACGCCTGTGGAGCCAGAGCTGGGCCACAGCCACCGAAGAGTAAGAGAAATTTGGCTCCTGAGCAATGAAGGAGATCCTCACCAAGCTCACCGCCTGTAAAGTCAGAATGCAGGAAGACGGGAGCAATCCTGAGATATTTTTAGAAAGTGGAGAATGAGATTTATTTGACTTATCAATAGTAAAGTTACTAAGCAGACGTAGAGTGTCACTAGGAAGCCAACAGTGTCAAAATTCTAAGTAAAAATAATTTCTAAGGAAGATATTAGTGGGTATTTATACAAACACTAGGAAATGAAAGAAACTTGGGATTATGTGCGGATGACTCCACTGGGAAGGAGGAAAGGCAAAAGCCGGGGTGACAAGTGAGTAGACGTCCATCCCAGACCTGCGCAGAAATGTGCAGGGCCTGAAGGGAGGCTTTACAAAACAATTACAGATCACTTCCTAGTTACGGGCAAACAAAACAATTGGATTATTATTTTATTTTTTATTTATTTTTGCAGTACTGGAGATTGAACTCAGAACCTTGTGCTTGCCAGGCAAGAGTTTGGATTATTATTTTAGTGGAAGAAAAAGTGTGACCAAGTGGCT
>NW_004528543.1:0-2844 GCF_000260255.1 Octodon degus
GGTGTGTGCCACCATACCCAGCTTATGTTCTTCATGTATCTTGGGAACTAGATCCTAATGAGATAAATGATTAACAAGCTTTCCTCCAATTCTGAGACCTATCTTTTACTTTTTTTCTTCTTCACTTTCTTAATAGATTGCTCTTTGAAACACAAGATATTTAAATTTGATCATGTCCAATTACCATGTTTTTCTTTGGTGTCATACTTAAAAAGAATACTGCCTAGCCCATGGTCAGACTGAATATAAACTGACCATAAATTTTTAAAAAGTTTACTTCTTAACTCTCTATTCATACTCTATATATCTACACTTATATTATGGTGTCTTGATATAACAGCTTTGGGACATGTAGGTCCTCCAACTCCAGTTCTTTTGGACTGTTCTGGGTCTCTTGCAGTCTGTCTGTTTCTCTGTGTGTGTGTGTGTCTGTCTGTCTCTCTCTCTCTCATGCTACTTGAAATCAAACTTGAGACCTTACACACTGGCCAGGCAAGCACTTATCCCACTGAGCTATATCCCTGGCCCCCGTTATTTCATTGACAGGGTTTCACTGTGTCGTTAAGACTGATCTTGAATTCACCATGTAGCCCAGGCTACTCTCCTACTCTTGGCAACTCTTCTGCCTCCTTGGGTGCTTGAATACAGGCTGCACGACCACACCTGACTTCCATATGAATTTGAGTCAGCTTTTCAATTTCCACAAAAAAGACGCCTAGATTTTTTTCCCCCAAAATATTTATTTATTTATTTATTTATTTTGTGTGTGGCCAGCTCAGTCCACCAGGGGGCGGGCGGGCTGGCATGTGGTGCTGGGGGATTGAACCAAAGTCCCTGTGCTTTGCTTGGCTTAGCTTGTTCTAAGTAGGTGCTTTAGACCACTGAGCCATCTCACCAGCCCAAGACAGCCTAGATTTTGATACTGTTGAATCTGTAGATCAACTCAAGTTGTCACCTTCATAATATTAAGGCCACCAACAGATGAACAGAGGTTCATCATCTTTTCATTTATTTAGGTTTTATTTCTCTGTCATTATTGTACATACCTCTCCCTTTGATGGAATTCAGTATTCTCAAAAGTTAAAGTTGGGATGAGAAGGCAGGGCAAAAGTAAGATGTGAAAAAAATTCATTAAGTATGAAATGATATATAACTTATAATTTGGAGTGAAATTAAACAACATTCCTTTTCTCTAATTTCCTCTAATAGAAATTTGTTTTAAGGGGGGGCCTGCCCCTTAGCTCAGTTCTTTAAGTGGCTGCTTCAACAAAGCAGTCAGGCTCAGGTTGCTGTGATTCGATCCCCACAACTCACGTCTGAACTCCAGTCACGCCGCAACATCTCGTATGCCGTCTTCTGCTTAAAAAAAAAAAAAAAAAAAGGACATAACTATAACTAAACTACAAGAAATCCAAGAAAGAAAAGCAGATACAATTTAACAAGAAGAAAAAAAAAAATATGTCTTAACAATTTTAGTCGTTTTTTTCATATGTTGTGATTTTACATTTTAAAGTTTGCTAACAAAAACTTTGATACCGATGAAAAGCATTTGTTTCAGGGTTGACTACAGCCAAAAAACCAATGCTAATCAGCTCATTCTGCCTCTAAAAATAGAAAACAGAATACTGTATTCCATTCATTAAAATGTGCCAAAAACATGCTCATGGAAAAAAGTACGTGAATAAATTTTAAATACATTTCTGGGCAAGACGATCACACCAACTTACCTTCCAAACCGGGATGCCTTTCAGATTGTTAAGAGTTACTGAAAACAGCGCATAGGTATTAACTGATCCACAACAGGAATGTTGTCAGTAAACCAAGCCTGGAGTCAGCTCATTGCTAGAGACAGGTGATGTTAACATCTATTTGGAAAAGTAATGAGGGAAACAAATGAACTAAGCTCATTTATTCTCTACCATACGCTAGCATCCTGATTTCAGCAGTTCTTATCAGTATCAGAAAAAAGGAAAAAGAAAGTTGAGTGAACACTCCAGCCATCAAGGCCATGGTCACAGCTTAGCACCGCAGCTGAACCCTGAGAGGCACACAGCCACGATCCTCCCACCTGTGAAGTCCACGCAGCTTGTTCTTCTGGTGGCCAAGAACACTGTTGGCTGCCAGAGGCCAGCTGCACCCCTTTGGGGACCACAGACAACCCGAAGGGTTAGGCAAGGCTGTCACTGGCCCAGTATCACCCTAGACACTTCCTCGTCCAGCTCTGCTTTCACGGGAGAGCAGCACTACGTTTTGGAGAAGAGTAGGTCCAGGATGTGATGGACTGCAAGTCTTCCAGACTCAGGAAGTCTGGTGACATTTACAATTATCTTCCAGAACCTTTAAACTGCCACGTCCAGCTCTGGGCAGTGCAATGCTCAGCAGAGGCCGAGTGCTTGCTCCAGGAGCACTGGTTAGAGAGGCACTGTTTCGAACCTTGACCGGCAGATTCCACCTCTCTTGGTCTGAACTCCTAGACAAGATATCTGAGGAATTGTAAGAGGCAGGACAGGAAAACTAGAGAAGACTAAAAATTAACCAAGATCAAAGGTGAGTGCTTAGTAACTATGTACTGAATAAATGTTTATTAAACATAAAA
Source organism: Octodon degus (assembly GCF_000260255.1). Taxonomy (NCBI): domain Eukaryota; kingdom Metazoa; phylum Chordata; class Mammalia; order Rodentia; family Octodontidae; genus Octodon; species Octodon degus. The sequence goes on from NW_004528543.1 coordinate 2,597, forward strand.
GGTCTCTGTAATCAATGAGTATACAATTCTGGGTAGAAATCCAACAGTGCCCACAGCCAGTAAAGACCAAATCAGTTCTACCACGCAGTGAATGATTCCATTAAAAACTGCAAGATCTGGCTGGAGCTACAGCTCAGTGGCACAAAGTCCTGTGTTCAACTGCTGGTTGGTACCGAAAAAAATCAACAAAAAGAACTTCAAGATTCTGAGCCTGGGAGATAGCTCAGCAGCACAAGCACCTGCCTGGC
>NW_004528543.1:2944-3760 GCF_000260255.1 Octodon degus
AGTACAGGGTCTACAGGGTCTCACTGTACAGATCAGACGCATAAAGATTCTCTTGTTTTTAGCTTCTCAAGGGCTGGGACAATAGACACTCACTCGACATGCTGGGGATAAAACTCCGGTCTAGCACTTGGCTAAGCAGGCGCCTTAGTCCACTGACCTATCTGGCTGGCCCCATAATACTGTTAATGAACAACTAGTTTGAAGACACTTGAAATTCATCAAAACCATGGTGTAAGTCTCTCTCCATCAAATATAACATCAAATTCAAAAATATTTGTTCCCCAGGATATGAAATATATCTAGCAACAAAATTAAAATTAAAGCTAGTAGGCAGCACTAACAATTAAAAACCAATTAATAACAAGAAACAACAAAATTTAATTTTTATTGGTCTGTTCATCCCAATAGTAAAAACAAAACAAAATAATTACTACATAAATACTAACCATATTTGGAATTGAATACTACATTTGAATTTACTTTCTTGAATTAGAAGATACTCCATATATATATATATATATTTTTTTTTTTTTTGAGGGGGGGGCAGAACAGGGGATTGAACTCAGGCCCTTGCACTTGCCAGGCAAGTGCTTACTCTACTGAGCTATCTCCCTGGCCCCCAGATACTCCACATTAAAGATCAAAAACACTAGCATAAAAATATACGTCAATGTCTTTATACTACAGACACCAAAAACAAATCAGATATTTACAAGAAATTTACAGAATATCACAACGAATACACTTTAGGATATCTCCATCTAGAAATGTATTTTCTTTCTTTTTTTATGCATTTAGTACAGGGTCTACAGGGTC
>NW_004528544.1:0-716 GCF_000260255.1 Octodon degus
AAGCGAGAACATCGATATGGTTAGAAAATAGTAATCCAAGCTTGCATGTAGTACTAACTTGATAGATAATCTTTACTTTAAAATGCACTGCAGTGTTTTCCTACTTCCATTCTTACTTAATAGGATAAGGCACTTACTATAAAATATATATTCATTCATTATTACTTTTTAATTTTTTCTCTCCACTGTTCACTTCTCTACAGATACTGCACTGCAGGTGAAATGTGTATTGTCAGTGTAAAATATAATTGTTAAATATGCTAAATTTATTATTTGTCAACAAAGTACAATCCATTGCTATTATTAAAATTATATTACTGCAACTTTTCTTTTTTTTGTGGTATTGGGGATCAAACTCAGGATCTTGGGCTTGGAAGGAAGACCCTTATGCCACTGCGCTATATCCCAGCCCTATTGAAATTACTTTAAAAACTGTACCACCTCAGAAATTCCTTTTCCTTCTTTTTTCACATACTTTTTAATTATCAAGGTTGTATATCACCTCATTTTCCATTATGTTTCTATACTTTTTTCTCTCTGCTAATCTTTTCCTTTAGATCCCTTCCTTTTCTTCGCCGCGAGGGTCCACCCAACCATCCTGTTGCCATGTGAATTTCTTCCTTTATTTTGACCTTTTGCTTGTAGTTAAAACAAATCTGCATCTAAATCCACACCTATATATTTGCATTATATGAATATACAATGGTTTCTTTTCT
>NW_004528544.1:2211-3267 GCF_000260255.1 Octodon degus
TAAATTTAGAAAGTAATAGCATAAACATTTGTTTGAATCATTGATTTTAAGTAATCCTTCCTTCCTTCCTTCCTTCCTATCTTTTGGTATAGGGGAATGAACTCAGGACCTTACACTTAGCCTGGAAGTTGCATATGCTGCTGAACTAAATCCCCAGCCAACAATACTATTTTTAAGCAGCAATATTTCATTTAAAAATTTGTTTTTCTCTTTGCAGGCAGCAATTCTTGCCACCTGAACAATGGTGGATGCTCTCAGCTTTGTTTACCAACATCCGAAAACACAAGAACTTGCATGTGTACAGTGGGGTATTACCTGCAGAAGAACCGCATGTCCTGCCAAGGTACAAGTTAAAGAAAACCTTTGGTGTGGTATTTACTTCAACAGTCTTCATCCATGTAAATTTTATGCAACTCAAACCAGATAAAATTAGACAAAAGACTTAATCATTAGACTAGTGGTATACTGTATAGTTTCAGATATGCCAAATTTTAATGGATTAGAGATGTTTGAAATATGGTTGTTCTTATTAATATTATTTTCTAAATTTTATTTACTTTCAACCGCTGCAGTTATTATCAAGCTCTGAACCAAGTCTAATAAACTCTATGCTCAACTTCAAGAGGCAAAATTTGAAATAAATAGCTGTGATTGATAGAGTGGGATAAAAGTACAGTTTGAGTTTAGTTAGGTTTATTTTTTCAACTGTTTGATAAAAAAGCATTAGACAGATGAAGACCTCAAGTTTGCATAGCTAAAGAAGGAGAATTTGTCTAGAAAAGAATTATAATCAAAGCAACTTATCTTTTCCTTTTTCATGGTCATTAATTGTAGTAGTTTCAAAGAACTTCAGTCCTAAGATGATATCTTATCTCACGGTCAGAGTTTAATTTAGTTGTCATTGTTTCTTATTTCAGGTCAAATTTAGTATTTACTTATTTAGATTAAATAAATGATGTGGCACTTATTATATGCTATGCACTGTTCTAATCATTTTATGAATGCATAAAATTAGGTCAGAAGAAATTATTTATGTCCAAGAAAAATGACTAGAAA
>NW_004528545.1:0-558 GCF_000260255.1 Octodon degus
GCTATTCCCCTTCTGGGTATCTTCCTGGAAGAAATTAAAAACATCATCTCACAGTGATATAGGGCATCTGTGTTTATAGCAGCAGTTTGTAATGACTAATTCTTGGAAACTCTCAAATGCCTATCAACTGAGGAATGGATAAAAAAAGATTTTTTTAAAACAAAATATTACTTGAACATAAGGATAAGCTTGAGACATTTCTAGATAAATGGATGCAGTTTGAGATCATACTTTTAAGCGAAATTAATTGGGCATATATCTCTCTGCTGTGAGAAACTGAGAGTAATGACCAAAACATAGAATAGATATTGTGAAAAAGGAAGAAATTATTCAAAAAGGAAGAGAAACTAGGGAGGGGGAGGGAAAAAAGAAAAGAAAAAAGAAGAATAAAATGTAAATAAACTTTATAAAAGGAAAGGAGGAGTTGAAGGGAGGGAAGGGGATTGGGAACAGAGGAATCAAGATATATCATGTACTTCTGGGCATGGTGGTGCCAGCCTGTAAAACCAACACTTGCTAGGATTGCTGTGAGTGTGAGGCCAGCCTGGGTGGGCTACA
>NW_004528545.1:2373-3128 GCF_000260255.1 Octodon degus
TTTATTTATGTGTGTGTGTGTGGCCAGCTCAGCCCACCAGGGGGCGGGGCTGGCTGGCATGTGGTGCTGGGGGATTGAACCGTGGTCCCTGTGCTTTTGCTAAGCTTGTTCTAGGTAGGTGCTTTAGACCACTGAGCCATCTCACCAGCCCCAATATATATATTTTATATAGTAAATAAACTTTATTTATCTGTTCCTCAAAGATGACATTGCCAATAGTCACAGATCCACATACGATACAGTTTGTATTTACTATTTACAATTTACAGTAGTATTTTTTCTTCTGAAAAATATAAACACAAAAGCTAAGTAAACAATGAGGTACTGCCATCTGGGATTTACCAAATGTTATAGTTTAAAGAACTAGTCATTAGCAAATATTGAGGAATCAATGTGGGTAATAGTCAATTAAATGCCGTAATTTAGGGGCCGGGGAAATGGCTCAGTGGAATAAATGCTTCCCTGGCAAGCACAAGGGCATAAATTCAATCCCTGATTCTGCCAATAAATAAAAATAAAAAGGTATTCTTAAAAAAAATAAATGCCATAATTTATTAGAAAAATCCACTAAGTTTCACCTCAAAATGTATTGCACAGATTTTTTAAAAAAGAGAAAAAAAATCACCCTAGAAATAAATAAGGCAAGCAGATCTTTAAAAAGAGGCACAAGAAAGAAAGGTACATTAATTGACCCCTGTTATGGTTTGTGTCTAGTTGTCCCCCCAAAGCCTCATGCAGTCATGGGGTGAGGACTT
>NW_004528546.1:0-811 GCF_000260255.1 Octodon degus
GACATAGGAGAACCTGTACTGTAACATCATGTAACTAAATTGTGGCCCAAATTTTCTGTTCAACGAAATTATGGGTCCACAGGGGAAATTAATTGATGATATAGAGTGTGCCTAAGGAAAGGTACATGGAGAGAAAGCATTCTTTCAGGCTTTCACAGAGAGCAAATTGGTCAAGCATTGGCCATGACTCATCCACATGGCTGACACTGACAAAGGATCTACAAAGTGTGGTACAGGGTTTCAGGCTAAATCCTGAGCGGAGTTGACGGACCTTGTCAGATGCAAAAGTTACATTTCTTATTATGTAAGTCTTGCTTTATCTTGGTCTTAATCATCCAGCAGAAAAGTATAAAAACGAAGTATAAAAAGTAAAGCCATATTAATATGCTGAGCTGTAAAAGGCTCAAGCCAACAACTTCTGACATTACCAAGTCTGCGGATAACCACTACTATTATGGTCTACTGGACTATATTGGATTATTTTGCTGAATTCATGCACCTACAATATTTTAATGGCAATGGAATACCCATCTCTGACAAAACTAAACAAAGAAAGGGGATAGAAATGAAGGACCATTTTGTATTTGTTTATACAAAATAGTAAGGATAGATATACAGCTACTTTCTCTTAATTCAAAAGGAAGAAAGATTTGTACTAATAGTGTTTGGACAGGATATCAAGTCTGCATCTTGTACTATGAATAACCACTATAAAGACAACAATATGCAATGTATTAATTATTGAATGTCTCCTACTAACTGGTTTTGAAATTGTCTCATTGCAATTTGTTTCTCAATAAAATAAAAAAAA
>NW_004528546.1:2346-3565 GCF_000260255.1 Octodon degus
TGAACCGCGGTCCCTGTGCTTTGCTGAGCTTGTTCTTAGTAGGTGCTTTAGACCACTGAGCCATCTCACCAGCCCCAATGTGATCAATTAATAAGTAGTAAATTTGATTAACTCTTATTTGCTCATTGGCATACCTGTGTAAATTCCATTTCTAAAAGCATTACACAGGGCTGGCAAAATAGCTCAGCAGACTAACTGCCTGCTTAGGCAAGCTCAGGAACCACAGCACTAGACCCGCCCCCAGGGTGGGCTGAGCCAGTTACAGAGGCCTGGCTGGTGGCACACACCTGTAATCCCAGCACTGGGAAGGCTGAAAACCAAGAGGATCACTATGAGTCCAAGCTGCATACCCTGTAACAACCAAATACACTTAAGTAAGTAAATAAATACATAAATAAACAAATAAATAAATGTGTTACACATTTTGTGGATGTCTTGATTCTTATATCCAATATTTAGAAATATTCAGCTTATTTTTAGTTGCATCACAGATCCTATAGCTACACACACTTACTAGCCTATATGTCATTCTCTGAACCTCCTCTCCCCTGAGGTTCTCCATGCCAGAACAATTTTAAGTTGCTATACTCCGTATAATCATGGTAAACTGAGAGAGATAACATTTCTAACGTAATGAGATATCTCTAATATAATGTCTAATGAGACATTTTTAACATAATTAAAGTATCTTTAAAAACAGATGAGCCCTAGCTTAGCTGAAATACATGAATTAATAGCGTCGGAAGTAAATAAGCAACTGCAGAAAGGTTTAAAGGAACTCAAAGCAGAATTAGTATCTGAAATGAAAAAAGAAATCTCTAAATTCATACCACCTGAACTAAAGAATCAAACACAGAAACATAAAGAGGAAACCCAATATGTAAAAAAAAACTCTGCAGTAAAAAAATTAATAACTGCTTCTAAAGAAGACATTGATAAAAAAATACAGGAGATTAAAAATGATGGATTCCTTGAATGAGCAAAACAGGAAAGAAATAGATCGCATGAAGTAGAGTCAAAGAGATGTAGTGGACCTTAAAATCTCAATCACAAGGCTGAAAAACCGTTTGAGTGAAAGTGAAGACAGTTTCAGATCTTGAAGATGCTGGTGCAGCTAGTGAAAAGGTAAGAAAGGATATCTTAAAAACAAATAGCATGCAGGAAAAAATAATTCATCACCTGCAAGACGATGCAAAGGTGAACAATGTGAGACTAATAG
>NW_004528547.1:0-926 GCF_000260255.1 Octodon degus
TCAGAAAATTTGGGACACAACTGAGTTACATGATGTTACAGTATTGGTTCTCCCATGTTCTGAGTCTTAACTAACCTTCAAAATGTTGGCTGTGCTTGCAGCCCTTCTATTTCTCTAAATTTTGATCTGAAAACTTACACTGCTAACCCTCCAGAAGAGAATTTTATTATTACCCAACAGCATATGCAATCGGGTTTAACCTCACTATCTGTCTGAATATCAAAAATCTTAGGCATAACATGGAACAGGTATTTTTCCATCAAGTATTGATATGTTAAACTTCAAGTCGCTACAGAATATGGAGACAGAAATTTTAAAAATTAAACATATTTAAAGAATATGAATAAACAATTACATATTTTGAAAAGATTTGGAAAGCTTTTATAAAATTGTGAGGTGTTAATAAATGCCTTCTACATGAGATAAAATTATGAAGAAGTCACAGACATAGACATATCTAGGCATAGATATAGCTATAGCTAGACATGTAGACAAATATAGGTGTAAATACATATAAAGAAAAAGATTTCATATCATAATCAATCCAAACGGTTAAGTGAGATTTCCTACTGAGAAATCCTGAACAAATCATATGAGGAACAAACCCGTTGATTAGTTACCAGGAGCAGACCTAGAGTGGGACAAATATTTTACTGCATCCAGTCTGTCTGGCAGGTGCACTTTGTGTTGGTAAGCACACTCCAGGCCATGGATATTTGTTTCCATACCCATGGTGATGCTTGTGTAAGTGCTATTGCATGCTCAATGGTATACATTTGAAATACTTCCCTTCCCAAAGAGAGGAGCATTCACTAGTGTTCAGGATAAGCACTGCTGTGTACTTGATTTGTATGATTTGTACAGCTCAACAAATATAAAGAAGTATTGGGTTTAGATGATGAGAGTCAGCTATGACAGATGGTTAG
>NW_004528547.1:2031-3261 GCF_000260255.1 Octodon degus
AAAACAAGACCAACATGAAGGCAAATCCAGTTCTTTAAAAGAGATAAAGAAAATTGATGTGTACATACCACTGTGATATTGGATATGTGGGTATGGACACTTATTAAAACTCACCTCAGTTACACTTTAAAATGTTGTATATTGGACTGGGGAGGTAGCTGAGTAGTCTAAACTCCTGTCTGCTAAGTACAAGCACCTGAGTTTCATCTCTAGTACCACATGCCATGTTTGCCCCGCAACCCTTGCTACACTGCACCAGCCATGAAACCAAGCATGGTGAACACTTGTAGGTGCGGTATGGGGGAGGCTGAGACAAGAGGATCACTATGAGTCTCAGCTTCATAGGGAGATCCTTTATCAACAACAAATTGAACAGAATAGAACACAACAGAATAGAACAGACTAGAATAGTGTTTCACTTTGTTGTGTTGAAATTATGACTTAAGAAGCCTATTTTTAAAAAGTGGGCTTTTTTTGCAATAGGTCTGCTGTGAGAACAAAAGTATAGTAAAAGCTACCACTAAATGCAAGGTAACATGGGAAAGGAAAAGACTCACATTAATATCATCATTATCGAACACGTGGACTCCAGCAAGTCCACCACCACCAGCCATCTGATATACAAATGCGGTGGCATCAACAAAAGAACCATTGAAAAATTTGAGAAAGAGGCTGCTGAGATGGGGAAGGGCTCCTTCAAGTATGCCTGGGTGTTGGACAAACTGAAAACTGAGCACGATCATGATATCACCATTGACATCTCCCTGTGGAAATTTGAGACCAGCAAGTATTATGTGACCATCATCGATGCTCCTGGACACAGAGACTTCATCACAAACATGACTACAGGCACATCTCAGGCTGACTGTGCTTCCTGATTGTTGCTGCTGGTGTTGGTGAATTTGAAGCAGGTATCTTCAAGAATGGGCAGACCCATGAACTTGACCTTCTGGCTTACACACTGGGTGTGAAATAACTAACTGTTGGAGTTAACAAAATGCATTCCACAGAGCCAACCTACAGCCAGAAGAGATATGTAGAAATTGTTAAGGAAGTAAGAACCTACATTAAGAAAATCAGCTACAACCTTGACACCATAGACTTTGTGTCAATTTCTGGTTGGAATGGTGACAACATGCTGGAGCAAAGTGCTAACATGCCTCAGTTCAAATGATGGAAGGTCAGTTTTATGGATGGCAATGCCAGCAGAACTGCACTGCTTGAAGGATT
>NW_004528548.1:0-1028 GCF_000260255.1 Octodon degus
GGTCTGCTCTCTAGAATCTATAAAGAACTAAAAAACACTAGGGCCCCAAAATTTAAAGACCCAGTCCAGAAATGGACATCTGAGATGACACAAACTTCTCAGAGAAAGAAATTTAAAAAAAGAATAAATATATGAAATAATGCTCCACATTGCTAGCCATTCATGAAATACAAATTAAAACTACACTGAGATATCATCTCACCCTGGAAAGAATGGCTATCATAAAGAAATCACCCAACAACAAATGTTGGAGAGGCTGTGGGGAAAAAGGAACTCTTCTCCACTGGTGGTGGGAATGTAGACTGGTGCAACTGTTATGGAAATCAGTATGGAGACTCCTTAGAAAAGTTGGTCTGGAAATCCCATTTAAACCAGCTATTCCTCTATTGGAAATTTTCCCAGAGGATCCGAAATCATCATATCATAGTGATATATGTGTGCCTATGTTTATAGCAGCACAATTTGTGATAGCCAAATCTTGGAAACAAACAAGATGCTTATCACCTGAGGAATGGTTGAAAAAGATGTGGTATTTTTACACAATGGAGTATTATTCAGCTATTAAGAATGACAAACTTGAAGCTTTTATATTGAAGTGGATGCCACTTGAACATATACTTATAAATGAAATAAACCAGACACACATGTGTAAATATCGTATAGTCTCCCTAGTATTAGAACTCAAAAGAAGTAATACAAATAGAAAGATATAATACAATTAAAAGGAAAGCAGGATCCCAAGGACTTAACTAATCAAGAGAGGGAAAGGTGATGCGCTAGGAAACATGACAATGTCAAGCCATACAGTTATATGTAGAAGATGGGCAAGGCAATGATCCTGAGAACCTTCAGAAGATTTTTTAATCTAGAAGTTATTTGGAAAGATTCTCACCCTGACTAACTATACATACTGATACCTGTGAACTAAGCTACTGCACTGCAGTTGGTAATTTGTAACAGTAGTTTCATGCTCAGAGTGCCTGTCATTCTGGTCTACTGAATATGGGCTGCTTGTCATGATATGCCAG
>NW_004528548.1:1778-3078 GCF_000260255.1 Octodon degus
CACGCGGAAGACCCAATACTATTATGGGCTACTGGACTCTTTTAGAATATTTTGCTGAGTTTACACACCTATAATATTCAAATAACGGAACTTAACAAAGAAACTGTATACAGATGAATGTCCATTTTGTATCTGTATATTCAAAGCAGTTAGGATAGATATATAGTTACATTCTCTTAATGAATAGAGGGATTTGTTCTAATGGTGTTTGTAAATAGGATATCATGTCCGTATCTTGTACAGCAATTACCCACTAGGAAGAATGTATGCAATGTATTAATTATTGAAACTGTCCTACCAATTTCATTTGCAACTCTCTCATTGCTATTTGTTTACCAATAAAATTATGGGAATAAAATTTTTAAAAAAAGAAATATTACTTGCAAAAAAAAGAAAGCACATTAGAAATTTATGGAGGTCAGAGAAGGGTATAGTATCAGATCATTATGATATAAATTGAGTTGAATAGGGATAAAAGTCTAGGGGACGATAAACGACCAAGGAAATTTGGACTGGTGTTGATTGAGGTAGACGAGATGATTCAATTGTATAAACTGAGACCTGATTATTTTTCAGTGGATAATGAAGACTGAAGTTGTCGGTAGTGTGTAGTGTGAAGAGTTGGAATCTCTGGTAAATCAGTGTGCCTTTAGTGTTGCCCAAGAAGTTTAGCCAGCTTTGCTAAGTGTAATGTTCAAGTCTCCTAGAGGTCTTGAATAGGATTTTTCAGAGAGCAAATATACATTGTGTGTGTGTGTGTGTGTGTCTGTATGTGTGTACATGTGTTTTTCTTTATTCAACAAGTTCATTTCTTGTCCCTTCCATGTGCCAGCTAGTGATACATGCCAAATATACAATAATGAACAAAATGAAGTTATTTCCTTGTCTCTTGAGTAATTTAACTTAACATAGCTTAGATTTGAAGACTTCCTTATATGTCAAATACATAAATAATAGATTATTTCAAAATTTGTATTTTAAATTACTATTGGGAATGTAATCTCATAACAACATGTGACAATTTTCAGTCGCTGAGTGTCAGACTTTGGTTTTACAAGTGGCTGGCAATCATTGCTTCACACCAAACTGTACATATTTAATGCAAAGTAAATATTTTATTCCATGAAATATGTGGTGTATATCAGTTTTAATCATTCAATAATATCTCTACAAATCAGAAATGTTGGATTTTTTAAAAAGAATGGAAACTTGTTTAATGATATTGAATTATAAATAAAAAGATACTTGTTTGACTTGCCTATTTAAAAAAAAGAAAATGTGATATATATATATATATATA
>NW_004528549.1:0-891 GCF_000260255.1 Octodon degus
GCGGGCGGGGTGGGGGATGCACTGCGGAGTGGTGGGGGGCGGCCTGAGGGGCTGAGAGAGGGTCCGGCCCACGCTGCGCCTGGGCTGGGACTGGTCCCGCCGACGCAGGGTAGCAGGAAACTCTCCGCACACTCACCAGACCTGGGCTAGGACTTGGTCTGCCTGTGATGAATTCTAACCTGATTGTGGTGTATAATCCTGACGATTTGCTGCATTGTATTTCATACGATTTTATTGAATATTTTTGCACCTATGTTCATGAGGGAGATTGGCATGTGGTTCTCTTTTTAAGCTGAATATTTCTCTGGTTTTGGTATCAGTATAATTCTTGACTGCAGGAATGATTTTGGAAGTATCGTTTCCTTTTCAATTTCCTTGAAGAGTTTGAGGAGAATTGGGATTACATTTCCTCTAAATTTCTTTTAGAATTCAGCTGTCCATCCATCTGGACCAGGCCTTTTCATTGTTGGTCATTTTTTTATTACATTTTCAATTTCATTGGCTGATATTGGGTTAGTCCAAGATTTTATATTTTCTTGATTCAATTTTTGTAATTTGTACCTGTATAGAAATCTGTCCATTTCTTCAGTGTCTTCAATTCTGTGGGAGTAAAGATTTTCAAAGTCACTATTCAGGATCTTATGAATTTCTGCAAGATCTGTAGCAATTTCTGCGTTTTCATTCCTTATTGTTTGAATTTGAGGGCTTTTTTCCCCTGTTTTTGCTGAGGTTAGCCACACATTTATCAATTTCATTTAATTTTGTAAAGGACCAGTTTTTTGATTCATTGATTTTTGTTATTGTTTTATTTGTTTCAACTGCATTAATTTATGCTCTAATCTTTATAATTTCCTGTCTTCTTTTGGGTTTTGGCTTGATTTTCTATTCTAT
>NW_004528549.1:1891-3168 GCF_000260255.1 Octodon degus
GCAGATAAAACTACAAACACACTTAGACATCTTATGTTTGAGAAAGGAACCAAACATATTCAGTGGAAGAAAAACAGCTTTTTAACAAATGGTACTAGAAAAAAACGGCTCTCTACATGCCAACCTGAACTAAATCTAGACCCACAACTACCTCTGTGCTCTAAACTAAAGTCAAAATGAATTAAAGACCTAAATATTAAAACAAACACACTATATCTCCTGGAAGACAAAATGTTTCAAAATCTTGATGACATAAGAATAGACAGACAGTTCATGAACAATAACCTCACTGCAAGGGAAGTATTCCAAACTATCAACACCTCAGATCTTATCTTATTGAAAAATTTTTGCACGTGAAAAGAAAAATCAACAAGAGAACGAAAAGACAACTCATCAATTGCGAAACAATCATAAATAACAATCAATCAGACAAAGGACTGCTCCCTAAATTACATAAAAAACTAGCAAATCAATCAGCCCACATAATTTAAAGACCAAAACAAAAATGGGCATGTGTGATGTATACTTCTTCTCAGAGAAAGAAGTATAAATGGAAATCAATATGCAAAACATTGTTCCAAATTATGGATCAATCAAGAAATGCAAATTAAAACAACATTGAGTAACATCTCATCTGAGGAAAAAAATGTATATCAAGATCCAGTCCTAGCCCAGGCCCCAGTGAATGTGTGGGACAGCTTCCTGCTATACTGCACCACTGAGACCTACCAGTAAAAGCCCAAATGCAGAGTGGGTAAGACCCTCTTCCACCCCCTTGGGAACCCCCAACCACTCCGCATTACTCCCCAACACCACCCAAGGAGTGAAAATTTCTGCCATGTTCAGGGGACCCCCAGATCCAGTCCTAGCCCAGGCACCGGTGAGTGTGTGGGAGAGCTTCTAGCTACCCTGCATCTGTGGGACCTGTCAGTCTCAGCCCAGGCAAGGCATGAGTGAGACAATCTTCCACCTCCTTGGGAACCCCACCACTCCGCAGCACGTCACAACCACCCAGCCCTCCCCATGAGATTTGCCGCTGTATTCTGGGGACACCTACATCCAGTCCTAGCCCAGGACCAAAAAGTGCTTGTGAGAGCTTCCTCTCCCAACTAATCCACCTTGTCCCCTCCAGACTCAGCTCAGGCCTGGCATACAGGACTGGGATGAAACCCTGCAGCTGCAGTTCCTGCAGAGAGAGTAGGCTATAGAACCACTCAGCTAGTCCATGAGCAGAACATCTAGCCAGAGGGAAACAACAGGTTCACTCACAAGGGCAG
>NW_004528550.1:0-538 GCF_000260255.1 Octodon degus
TGCAACAAGCCCAAACAAAAATTAGATAAGCCTCTATCCCATAATTTATTAAATAACTAATTTGATTTTTTCTTCCAAGACAAAGGTAAATTATATATTTTTATTTTGCATTTTAATTAATTTGTGGTACTAAAGATTGAACCCAGGGCCTTTACACTAAGCTACAGCTTCAGTGATTTACTTATTTATTTACTTACTTAGAGACAGGGTCTCACTAAGTTACTGATTTACCTAGGGTGGGCTTAAACTTTCAATCTGCCCACGTCAGCCTCCCTGGACTGATGGAACCTCAGGCATGTGTCACCATAGCTGGCTTACACTTTACATTTTCATTTTTTCTTCAGTTCACCTGGGGTTTCCAGCTTGTTAGACAAGCATTCTAACACTGATCTAAATCAGCAACCCTACATTTCACATGTAATTTTTTTGGGGGGTGGGGGCGGAACCAGGGATTGAACTCAGGCCCTTGCGCTTGCCAGGGAAGTGTTTATTCCACTGAGCCATCTCCCGGGCCCCTAATTTTTTTTTAATTTCTTTT
>NW_004528550.1:2163-3187 GCF_000260255.1 Octodon degus
TATATATCCCTAAAGTTGAGACATGAAAGGAATATCACCACACTAAAAAGCCTGGTATTGAGACTGGGGTTGTTGAGTGGGAGAGCGCTTGCTTATGCCCTGGCGTGATCCCCGCCCCCACAGCTCTCCCTGTTTGTCCAGGTCCGCCCCCTGCAGAATGGGAATGGAAAAATTCACACGCTCACAGCACGGGTGTCACAAAGCATCACAAAGTGCACTGCCCAGCTTCGGCACACAGGGAGGTCATGCGTGCCGGCGCACTGTTTTGCAGGCTACCTGTAGCTTCATCCCTGGGCGGCACCACCCACAGCACCTACACCGCTAGGAACTCTGGTGTAGGTAATAAGCAGATGGAAAACTGAATTTCCTGTAATTTGTTTAAAGCTAGGGCGCGGAACGCTGGGATCAGTGGACACCGGCGGCCCCCTCCCCGGAGCGTCGGTGCTGCGTCTAAACGTTTTCTAAGTGGAGCTCTCCCAGCCTCGCCAGTGGGCGTTCTCACTTGATGAGCTAATGCCAACGGGGCCGCGCAACGCAATGTACGTGCCCGGGTGGCTTTCCACCCGTCTGTGCTTTCCCCAAAGATGGACCTGTGCGACAGTGGGCCGCGCCCGAGAGCGGCCGCTCCTGCCCGGCCTCGCCGCCGCGCTGCCCCACTACGACTTTTGGTCGAAAGTGAGCCCGGAGGGCCGCGCGTGCCCAAGGACTACCGCCCCCAGCATGCCCCGCGGCCGCCCCCGTCCTCCGGCCGCGCCTGCGCAGAGGCGCCGCAGCGCGCTGAGAACGAGCAGCGGACCCGCGAGCCAGACGGGATTGGCGCCCAGGCGGTCGCCGGCAGGTGAGTGCGGGCGACTGTCGGATGGTCTTGCAGTGCCCGAACCTTCCACTCGGGTGGGGGCCTCCGGGGTCGGGCTCGAGCTGGCCGAGCGGCAGGCCGAGGGCTCCCGCGAGGGGAGAAGAAGCGCTGCGGCGGGTCGCGGGCGGCCGGGCCGGGCTGCTCGCGCCGCGGGTGGGCTGGGCCGGG
>NW_004528551.1:0-689 GCF_000260255.1 Octodon degus
CAGCTGGATTCATAAGGGTCATTGTCATAGGCTGTAGGACCTCAGCTGGATTCATGCAGGACACTGCCGTGGGATCCAGGCCCTCAACCAGATTCTTCAGGGCTCTAGCATGTGGACAGATTTCTTGCACTGTTTCATATCTGACTTTTTGGGTGATTACTATAAAATAATCTTATGGATTGTATCTCCAGTATTAAATTGTGTCCCTTGCAACCTTGAAGACAACAATAACCATTCATGAGCCAAGGAGAAAGGCTTCCAAGGAACCACATGCTGTTGCCATCTTTGGAATTTCAGCCACAAATCTAAGGGACAAATGCTCTGATATTTAAGCCATCAATTTGGTGGCACTTTTTATGAAAACTCTAACAAATGTTTAATAAATGATTCTAGGAAAGAAAATTTTCCTGCCCCTCAAAATAGAATATTAATGATTTCTGATGTATATAACAAGAATCAAGACATTTTTATTGCATCCCCTAACCACTTCCACTCCAATGTGTTTGACACTCTTTCCATGAGGCTGTTTTGATTTTGGCACCTGCATTTTTATTGTTTACAATAATGATGTGTTAAGTCATCAAATATTCTTAGACGGTACGTGTGTGATGACAACATTCATTATTCTCATTGGTTGATGAGGAAAATCCCCAAATTCTTCTTCCTTTCCATTGCTTACAAAAGTTTCT
>NW_004528551.1:2088-3236 GCF_000260255.1 Octodon degus
TCTCTCTCTCTCTCTCTCTCTCTCTCTCTCTCTCTCTCTCTTCCCCTCTCTCCTCTCTCTCTCCCCTTCTCCCTGAAGTTTTATCATTCTGATGACTTTTATAGTTTTCATTTAAACTGTGAAATTATTAATTCTCATTATAGTTGCTCTTGGCTCTTCATATTATTCAGACAGAGTACAGGTAGGCCCCATGGGCTGAATCAATTTTAATTCTATCTTCTGTAATTTGTCTGCTGCACCTCTGAAAGTTGGTCTTGGAAAAAATGTACCAGAAGGTTTCAACCTTCAATCCCCTCTGGCACGTTCACTTCACAGATGTTGGCTTCACTATTCTGTTTTCTGTGACCAATATTCTGCTTTTCAGAATCTCTATGACTTTTCCCTTGCAGTTCATCTTCTAAACTGCTTCAAAATGCTTTTCAATTACCAGCTCTATGCTTGAATTTCCCAGCTGAATTCGGAGAGGCTGAGCTGAGGGCTCACGCCTCTGTGAGCTGGTGAGTGCTCTCCCCCAGCAGGCCAAGCTTGGGGTCAGCTGAGTGGTCATGGAGCGAGTGCGACTCACGGCAAGGTTTGTAGTGGACACTGATGCCAAACAAAATGCCCTCGTTGGTTCTGACATTTATGTCTCTGGAAACAGTCACTGAGTGCTCACAGATGCGGTCCTTCCCTAACACTGCTCTTACTCAGTGGAAATTCTCTCATTTGAAAGTTATGCGGTTTTCCCAGGAGCAGCGACATTCAACAGCATGTTAATTAGGCCATAGGCTTAGCCCTTTCCTTTAGCAAGGTATAACTCTGAAAGGCTTTGCTTTTCTTGTCTGAATTTCACAACCCATATACCTTTTAAAAGGCAAATTTATTCACTAATAAACCTTTAGAAAGAAGAAGCAGGCAATCTCTTTTTTTTCTTTCTTTCTCTCTCTCCTTTCTTTTTCTTTTCTCTTCTCTCTCCTGTCTCTCCACCCTCTCTTCTTGCATCTCTCCCCCCCCTCTCTTTCTGTCTCTCTCTCTTCTCTTTTCTGCTCATATAGACTCTTCTCTCCTTTTTAAGGCAGACTATTAAAGGAAATTGAGACATTGTTAATTCTAATATTGGTGGTGAATATCCCTTTAAAATGAATTTCCTCTTCTCCTTCCATTGCATT
>NW_004528552.1:0-506 GCF_000260255.1 Octodon degus
GAGCACTCAACTTATTTATATAAGAAAAATAGTTTCAAAATGTATTTTATAATCACATTCTGTATTAGACTATTCCAAGGGTTTATAAAATATATTTTGTGCCATACAAAATTTGATTGAAGGTATATTGTTAGAGTAAGATTTTAATAAGCTATATAATATTACTACTGCTGCTATAATAATTAAAACAGTCGTCTCATTGTATAAAAATGTATACTCTAAATTTTTCTAGTCATACCTAAAATTTTCTTTTCTTTTTCACAAAAAAACATCTTTTATTATTACATGTACTATATTCTGATATTTCCCTTTTTGTTTTATGCCATTTTTAAAAAAGAGATTAAAAATACTAAAAAAGAAAAAACATTATAAATAATACAGATTCCTCTAACCAAAATGATAAGAATTCAATAATGGCTTTTATATTGCATATTCTTGTCTTAAAATTAACTGCTCAGATGATCAGATAAAAGCATGCAAAACTGCTCAAAAATTATAAAAAAAAA
>NW_004528552.1:3466-4324 GCF_000260255.1 Octodon degus
GGAAGGGTCTACAGGCTGTTCAGGGTTTCACTACTAGATCGGACTAATAGTGATCCACCTGTTTACAGCCTCCCAAGAGCTGGGATTACAGGCACATGCTACCATGCCCAGTCTTAATTGCTTTCTCAGTGAGCCTGGTGGCAGGGTTGGCAGAGCAGACCACAGGAATGAACCCCTGGCCCCTGTTCCTGCTTGCAGGCACTTTAATCCACTGAGCTATTTGACAGGCCCTATCTTGGACCTCTTAATCAGAAAAACTATGAGAAATAAAATTCTGTTGTTTATAAATTACTCAGTCTGTTTTTTATAGCAGTCTAAATGGATTTAGAGAAGGAAAAAATGTTCAGGGGAAATGGTTGGCTCACTATTGTTACACTTAGAATAATGAGCCTGTGAATGAGATATTCTTGGTGAACACCTGTAACTTATTGCTAACTGACATTAGGAGATGATTCACATGCTAATGAAGTTCAGAAACATACACATTTGATGGAACAATCAATTCTAAGCATCTCGCATGCAGTTTTTCATTTGACAAACACTTACTTTTCTCTATGTCTGTTTATAAAGAAATCAGCAGCAATTGGCTCTTACCTACCAGGTTAGCAATATCCTTTCACGATATTGGCTCAGAAGTTCCTCTTTACAGTACTTTCTTTCTCTCTGCCATAAGAAGGTCTGTACATACTTTTTCTTGATAACCCATTGTACAGTTTTTTCCTTGTTTTTTTTTTTTCTTTTTTAGGTAAATAACATGGGGGCAGGGAGATGGCTCAGTGGATTAAGCACTTCCCTGGGAAGCACAAGGGCCTGAGTTTAATCCCTGGTTCCACCAAAATATTAATAATAATAATGATA
>NW_004528553.1:0-615 GCF_000260255.1 Octodon degus
CTTTGAATATGATTTCAAAATGATTCCCTATACATATGGTCCAATCAACTACATATGCATGCATGTATTAAATAAAAGTTGAAAAAAGTACTTTTACAATAAAACTTTGGAAAAAAAAAAGTACTTTTAAAGGTATCAATTGTAAGTGTATAAAATGTGAAATATTTGGTAAATTCTAAAATATTTTATTAAAAAATTCCAAAATTTTTACATGTAAAATAAATTTAAAATGGCCAGGAAAAAGCTAAGCAGATGATGACAGAGAAACTATGCAAATGTATGGGGAATCATCTTAAGGGAACAGAACAAAACGGATCACTAACTTAACATCTTTTAAAAGGTTAGAGACTTATGGAAATATAATAGATGACCACTGTACACCACAGAAAGACCATTTTCACACTTAGATAGCAAAAAAGGATGAGCGGAGGCCATAGCATTACAGGGATTACACACACACACACACACACACACACATAAATATCACATGATTTCTCTTACAAACGTCACAAAAGGGCCAGTGAGATAGCTCAGCAGACTAAGTGCCTTCCTAGGCAAGCTCCGGGAGCAGGGCTCTTGCCTGGCACCATCTGCTGTGTGCGCCTCAACCACCTG
>NW_004528553.1:2710-3472 GCF_000260255.1 Octodon degus
CTTTGCTTGGCCTCCTTTTGTACAGGGGAAACCACTATAAAGACCGGATTAGGGCCCCGTGCAGGGGCTGCACCCTGACTGCTCACACCTGAACCTGGCCAGGGCCCGCTGCTTTCAGCTCCCTGCTCTCTGTGGTTGGATTCTCCAAAGAATAGAGATAAAGATCACAGATAATGGACATCACAGAAGAGAGTCCATCATGAATTTAAACCCTGAAAACTAATTCACTCCACGGTTATATAAAAATTCTTCTGTACATTCTATGCCTTATGAAAAAATTAGTGTTTGAAAATACAGTAAAGGGGTCGGGGAGATGGCTCAGTAGGATAAGTGCTTGACTGGCAAACGCAAGGATCTGGGTTCAATCCCTGGTTCCGCAAAACAAAAGAAAGAAAGAAAATATAGTAAAAAAAAAATGCATCTTGGGAATAGTGGGCAGTTAAGGGCAAATGGAAAGACCTCGATTTCGAGCACTTGAGCTCTGTCTCATCCAACTCAATGATACAAACCTGAGTGGGGGACTGAGTTCTCATTAGATGCAGGAGGCTCCCTTCATGAGGCACTGAGAAAGGTGCAGTGTATCAGTTATTTCAGATGTATCCCATTGATGGATTGCAGACAATGTCTCGGTCATCATTTTTTCAATGTCCCTCTTCTATTACTGAGTTTTCTGCACTGTCGAGTAGAATATTTACAGTCTGGATGGTCGCTGAGTTCTCTGCGTTGGCAGCACACTGGGCATCACTTCATTTTTCCGGTTGG
>NW_004528554.1:0-406 GCF_000260255.1 Octodon degus
AGATAGTGGGGTTAAGCTGAACAGCCTAGGTTGTATGTTAATAACAATAAGCTTGTCTTCTGGATGGCTAACAACCTAAATTTGCAGACCAAAATCAGAGAAAAAGGAGGGATACAAGGAAAGCCAACATTTTGGTCCTAGCCTTCCAAGGTCAACTAAGACTCAGGACACATGAGAAATTGTACTGTAATGTCATGTAACTTGGTAGTGTCCCAAATTTTCTGATCAGGGAGATTATGGGGCCAAAGAGGAAAGCGATCAATGATGTAGAGTGTGCCTAAGGAGAGACACATAGAGAGAAAACATTATCTCAGGGTTTCAGAGAGAGAACATTGGCCAAGCAATGGCTGTAACTCATCCACATGGCTGACACTGACAAACATTCTGAGGTACAGAATCTCAGGAT
>NW_004528554.1:2231-2908 GCF_000260255.1 Octodon degus
AAAAGAACAGTTAATATTTAATTGCTTTATAAATTTTACATACTTATATCTGATAATCTGATCAACTCCATTGAAGATAAAGTGTAATATAACAACCATTGTTAATTTCTTATCATCTTGATTTGAAATTCCATATCTTCCTTCTTGGTGTTTTGCTTTTATTTTTCTTTCTCCTTAATATAATATTAAGAAGGAAAGAAAAATAAAAAAAATCTTGGAATGGAAATCCCTTTTTGGGGTGGGGGATGCAATTTTATGTTATTTTATCTTATTTTTTATGTTTTTAATTTTTTTCATAATTTTATTGAGAAATAGCAATGAGACAGTTACTTTCACAATCTTTACTCTCACAGGACAGAAGATACAGAAGAAATGGACAGATTACTAGAAAGGTACAAATTGCCACGACTGAATCAACAAGATATAACCACTCTCAATAGCGAAATAATAGCCAATGAAATTAGAGATGTAATTGAAAACTTACCAACAAAGAAAAGTCCAGGTCAGGATGGATTCACAGCTCCATTCTATAAGAAATTTACAGAAGATGTAGTCCCTGTACTCTTCAAACTCTTCCATGAAATTGAAAAGGAAGCAATCTTCCCAAAATCATTCCTGGAGGCAAGTATTATACTGATACAAAAAACCAGGGAACTAAGAAAGAGAAACTACACGCC
>NW_004528555.1:0-557 GCF_000260255.1 Octodon degus
CTAGGAAGAATGTATGCAATGTGTTAATTATTGAAACTGTCCTACCAATTTGATTTGAAACTGTCTCATTGCTATTTGTTTATCAATAAAATTATTAAAAAAGAAAAAGAAAACAAAAAACAACAAAAAAGAAAATATATTAATCATTGTTAATCAGCTATTCTTGTTTTGAAAATCTGTAAGTATGTATTGTTATCTGTTACCCTGTTTTTGTTTTTGTTTTTCTTGCTTTTGTTTTTACTTTTCAAAGTAAAAGAAAATTATAATATAAAAGTAAAAAGTACAAATAAAATAAAAAGCAATATTTGAACCAGGTAGAACTGGGTCCTTAAAACTATGTACAAAAATATAAGCCATGCAATTCCAAATAATAGTATCTTTCCTAATGCTTTGAAACAAGAATTTTAACTTATAGACAAGTTGAGTTTCCATGGAATTAGTCATTAACTCTTGCTTTCTGTCTTTCTTCAGTTTCTTTCTTTCAGTTTCTTTCTTTCAGTTTCTTTCTTTCTTTCTTTCTTTCTTTCTTTCTTTCTTTCTTTCTTTCTTTCTTTCTT
>NW_004528555.1:2232-3330 GCF_000260255.1 Octodon degus
ATTACTGATTTCCAGTACAAGGCAAAATTCCATTTCCTGTTTCCTTTAAGGTATATGCAGGCTGGTGAGATAGCTCAGTGGACTAAATACCTGTTTGGGCAAGTTCAGGGGCTGGAGTTTGATCCCAGGCACCACATGCCACACTGGTCCCACCCCCAGGCTTGCTGAGCCGACCACTGAGCCTGGACATGGTGGCACACGCCTGTGATCCCAGAGCTGGGGAGGCTTAAAACAGGAAGATCACTCCAAGTCAGAGCTGCAGAGTGAGACCCTGCACCAAATACATAAATGAAAAAATAAAAGAAGAAAAGCACATGAAGACGCTTAGGCATGCTTTTGCCAGTCTGGAGTGAACATTGGGATATAAACCATTTACAAGCAGAGACATTTCCTTTTCCGTCAAAATTTTGGAATGCTCCTGTCCCCTGATCTACGGCTGCAGCACTTTCCTCAACTTGTGAGTTGCTACTGCACCACACTTAGCACATGATTAAGAAGGAATAGGGAAAAAGTGTGTGCATGGTGTTGGGGAAAGGTGAACACTAAGGTGGAGGCACCAAAGGGCAGCGTAGTCTGTAGAAGTTGAGTGCTCCGGCTTTTCCCTCTGCACCTCTGCAAAGAGCAATCTGTGGACTGTTTTAGATTTCCCAAAATGTCTGTCCCTCTCCTGGGGCAACTGACTGGAATTTACACAAAGGAACATCTCTGCACACAAATAACAGGAGAAAATAAAGAGTTTGGGAGGAATCTGGCTAGGTTATTTGGGCAGTAAAATAATGTCCTAATGTATGAGAGTTCAATAAGAACATTATATTGTGCTCTCCTGTGTTTCTAAGGAAAAAATGTATATTGAGAGTTTAATTAAAATATAAGAAAGGGGGGCAGAAAGATAGCTCAGTGCTCTAAAGTGCCTGCTTAGGCAAGTTTAGGCAAAGCACAGGTCCCTGGCACCATGTGCAGCACCAGACCCGCCCCCAGGGCAAGCTGAGCTGGCCACGGGGGCGGGGGGGGGGGGCGGGGGGGGAGAGAAAGAAAAAAAGAAAAGAAAAGCAAAAAATGAAAGAACAATTGAGATTTCCAAGGAAAAGTCTAATCCTA
>NW_004528556.1:0-1102 GCF_000260255.1 Octodon degus
TTTTTTGCGGAACCAGGGATTGAACTCAGGCCCTTGCACTTGCTAGGGAAGCGTTTATTCTACTTAGCCATCTCCCCAATCCTGACAGTCTTTTCTTATATGCTAAGAAATTAAAATATAATCTCTTGAGTTTATCACTTATTGAAAAAAATGGGGATTTTTACAATGTGTTAGGCACCCTTTACTGAACACTAGGCATACAGTGTTAGCAGTTTAGGCTTGGTTTCAGCTACTTGTGGAGAGTAAGTCTAACAGTGATTTATCAAAATGCCACTATTTTCTGAGTACTTGAAGTTAAAATCTGACTCTTCAGTATCGTTGCTGCTTTTCTAAGACATTTTTTGTCACGGAAATGCAAACTTAATTTATTTTAAATTACCTATTTTTCTTTACGGAACCAGGAATCAAACTCAGGCTCTTGCACTTGCCAGGGAAGTGCTTATTCCACTGAGCCATCTCCCGGTCCCTGTTTATCTTGTTTTATTTTCTTATATAGTGGCTGTACTTAATAAAGATGTAGAACTTTTTATTTTTTATTTTTTATTTTTTATTTTTGGTGGAACCAGGGATTGAACTCAGACCCTTGTGCTTGCCAGGGAAGCACTTATTCCACTGAGCTATCTCTCTGGCCTTTTTTTTTTTTTTTTTTAAATGTAGAATTTGAGTCTAGCTTGGGCTACATAGTTCATATCCAGTCTGAACTGTATTAGGAGACCCTGTCTCACCGCTATCCTCTCCCTACCCTCATAAAAACAGAAAGTAAGTTTTGTTTGTTTATTTTTGATACTGGAAATCAAACTCTGGACCTTGTGCTTTCCAAGCAAGTATAGAAAGTAAGTTTGATATACTTTGGAGACATAATTAGGAATGACTAAATTAGTGGGGTTGGTGGCTCATACCTGTAATCCTGACTCTGGGAGGCTGAGTCTGGAGGATTGAAAGTTGAAACCCAGCCTGGACAATTTAGTGACTTGCAAGATCTTGTTTAAAAATAAAATAAAAAGGCTTGGGATGTAGTTCATTATAGAGGCCTTGGATTAAGTCCCTAGTACCGCAAAACAACCCCTAAATTTTCGTTCTTAAAGTGTAATCAGTTTAATTT
>NW_004528556.1:2693-3264 GCF_000260255.1 Octodon degus
CTCCCTGGCCCCTTGTGGGTTTTTTTTGCAGAACCGGGGATTGAACTCAGGCCCTTGCACTTGCCAAAGAAGCGCTTATTCCACTGAGCCATCTCCCCAGCCCCTGCTTGTTCGTTTTAGTGCTTTTATTTTTGGTGATGCTGCAGATTTTACTCTTATAAAACACATTTTCCTGAAAATAATGGTGTGGTGTGCTTATTTGTGTTACATGATCATGTACTTTGTAGATTTTGAAATGTGCCATGAAGTACTATTACAGCTTGGCTCATTTTGCTGTTGATCTGTTACATTTTCTCTCTCAGCTGCTGTGATCTGTGTCAGTGGGTGCTTTGTTTTTATTTTTGTATTTATTTATTTGGTACCAGGGATCAAACACTGGATCTTGTGATTGCCAGACAGATGCTTATGCTGCTGAGCTATCTCCCTGGCCCAGGTGCTTTGTCTTTAGACAATACTGTATTTAGCTTTATTCAACAACCACTGTATGATTTGGTCTGTTGATTTTCTGTAAAAATGGTAAAGGATGGTTAGTTCTTGAAATTTGAAGTGACTTTGAAGACAGTGAATCTTT
>NW_004528557.1:0-779 GCF_000260255.1 Octodon degus
CCAGGGATTGAAGTCAGACCCTTGCGCTTGCCAGGGAAGCGCTTATTCCACTGAGCCATCTTCCCAGCTTTAATATGTTTTCTAGCTCTGTGTCCAAAACAATAATTTTTGTTACCAAGGACTTCTGAATAAGGAAGAATATCTAGATGATTTCCTTTAGGATTGTGATCCCTTTCCCACATCTCTTTGAATCAGATTGGCTGGGTCTGCTTCCATAGCCCAGTGGCTTCCTGGTGGGAGAAATCACTCCTGCACTTGGGGAGCAGGCCCACTACTGCCCCTGCTTCTTGCTGCTGCAGAACTGGAGCCTCTAACCATGAAGCTGACTGAATAGGACAGACCCTTGTGCCTACTCTTCATCCTATTCACGCCAGTGAAGACTAGCGGCAGCAACATTCCTCGAGGGCTGGGAGATATAATCTGCCACTGCAGGAAGTCCCATGGGGTGCACCATTATGAA
The DNA here is from genome assembly GCF_000260255.1 of Octodon degus. NCBI lineage: Eukaryota > Metazoa > Chordata > Mammalia > Rodentia > Octodontidae > Octodon > Octodon degus. The sequence goes on from NW_004528557.1 coordinate 461, forward strand.
ACCAGCAGTGTCTGTGAAACTGAGGTTGGCTCAGACACATGCTCCATGAATGTGCTCTCCTTTCCTCTTATTTCTATTCCCCTGGGTTGCACATGCCACCTTATCTCCCAAGTCTACTTCAGGATATGTTTCCAGGAATCTGTGTCTTAGTCACTTTCTTGTCACTAGGACAAACTATCTGACATCTAACTTAAAGGGAAAATAGAGAGAAATAAAACAGATCATGTAAAAATTTATGTGAGCTTAAGTTTGAGTTGAAAATGGAAATTTAGGATTTCTTCTCCTTCGACAGCAAGGGCATTGCTCAATGGGACAGTAT
>NW_004528557.1:1604-3238 GCF_000260255.1 Octodon degus
GACATGGGAACTTGTTTAGTTGGGCATGAGGTGGGACCAAACTATGGTCAGCCAATGAGATTACAAGCACCATTGCTCAGGTAAAATTGATTAAATCCAGTATCAAATGGGAAAGTGAGTCACGTAGCAAGCGGGCATGAATATGGAACTGGGTCTCTTCCTGTTGGGGGTTGGCTAGTGACTCATTTGGGCTCTTTCAAGTTGATTGATACTATTTAGGATATCAATCTCTAATTCCCATCCCTAGGAATGTAGCTGTGCTTCCTCTTTTTGTCTTGGTCTTGAGATGTGGCCCATATGAGAGTGTCTGTCTCTTCCAAGTTGCAAAGTCACCTTGTCTTCCATCTTGTCTCCTTGTGGGCCTGGCCCTGTCTGACTGCCTATAATATTTCTGTCTAACTCAGCTGTCTGCAACACTTATGATAGGTCAATTTGAACAGTTAAGAGAATAAAAAAGTTGAACAATGTGAGCCATACCTGTAATAACAATTTTCTGAGAGGCTTAGGCAAAAGACACATGAGTTTGAAAGTGAGCCTGGGCTACACAAAGAGGCCCTGTCTCAAAAAGAAAAGAAAAGAAAGTCTATAATAGAAACACATGAAAAAAGTAAAATCTATAATTTAATTTTTTTTTTCCAGTGGTGATTATTGAATTCAGGGCTTCCCTTATGGTAGGCAAGTATTTTACCACTGAACTACTTTCTAGTCCTGTTTTATTGATTGCAGTTCTAGTAAAGGACTGAGGACCCTCACACTGAGCTATATAACCTCTGACTTTTTATTCTTTATTTTGAGACAGAATCTCCTTAAATCATTCAGTTGCCTAGGCTGGATTCAAACGTGTGATATTCCTGCCTCAGCCTCCTAGAGTACTCATTTAGTACAAGGAAAAAATGTAACTTCTAACCTGAAAGATACTTGGATGAATTCATGTTCTCTAAAACTGAAGAATGAATTTTAGGAACAACATAGAGATGAAGAATAGAATATTTATTGGGAAGGAAAGCTTCTGTCCAAGAAGGGACAGAAGGGGGACCCTAGTGGGTTACCTTGGAAATGGCCTTTTTTTTGTTTTTGTTTTTTTGGCAGAACCAGGGATTGAACTCAGGCCCTTGTGCTTGCCAGGGAAGCGCTTATTCCACTGAGCCATCTCCCCAGCCCCTGGAAATGGCCTTTTCCAGGGATTTTATGGGATAAAACCATGTGAAAAGGCTAGTCTAAAGTGAAAACTATGGGAACTCACTTAGGGGGGCATGAAGTGGGACAATACTATAGTCTACCAATGAAATTACAAGCACCATTGCCCAGGTAAAATTGATTAAATTGGAATCAAAATGGGGAAACAAGTCAGGTAGCAAGCTGTCATGAATATGGAACAAGGCCTCTTCCTGTTGGGGTTGGGTTAATGACTCTTTCGGGTTCTTTTAAGGTGATTGATACCTATTTAGAATAACAATCCCTGATACACATCCCTAGGGAAGTATGTGGCTGCATTTCCTTACTCCTTAGTCTAGCCCACAGCCGGGAGTGTCTGCCTCTTCCAAAGTTGCAAAGTCACCTTGTCGTCCATACTGTCCTTGAGGGCCCAGCCCTGTCTAACTGCCTATATTTCTTTCTTAGTGCCGGGAAGTTAG
>NW_004528558.1:0-1158 GCF_000260255.1 Octodon degus
CATCTTAATAACATGGCTTGGGCGCGGCCCCCAACACAGTCAGTGCTAGCACATTTTTTAAATAAACTGTATCTTTCTTTAATTGGAATGTCTAAGTGGAAGCAGGAAAGTGGGACATATAGGGGCGGAGAAACAACAGCAAAAATCTCAGAAAACATGAGGAAAATGGAGAAGGGCAATCCTTATTTGGGGCCGAGGCTCTCTCATGCATAACACTGGAGATATCAAACTTATTTCCTTTGAAGAGAGGAAGCAATCTGGGGGTGAATGAGCAGCTCTCTGTTCTGCAGGTAAGGTTGGGTCACTATTGGCAGTGGTCAGTTGTTAGCAGTGCCCTCAAGCCGCAGTGCCTAACCCAAAGCAGCTTCTGACGTCCGATTTCAGTGCATGGTCTGTGGGCCAGACCAGTGGTGACAGTGTCAGCAGGCCCCCTTGGCTGCTGCTTTCCGTGGCAGCCAGTAGCGAGGCTCTGGACACACAGGCTTCTGTCTTGCAATGTGCCCCACCCTCCCACGACCCCACCAATCTTGAACAAATGTGGCCATATTTTGACACAGAGTTTATTTCTGGGTTAGACCTCACTGATGTATTTTTTAACAACAACAACAAAAAATGATGCTTGTGATTCCATGAATAGAATGTCTTTTACAGCACAAGATTAACAAAGCTAATTATTAGAGAATATAAAATTAATTTACTAGCTGATTTAACTAATTAATCTTTCCCTAGCTGGGAAGATTTTTATTTCTACTGATTGTGATAAACTTGGGAATTACCTTCGAAGATTATTCTGATTCCAGGAAAGGTTTTGAGCCTTTTTCATTCTAACATTCTGGTAGAATTATGCAACATTTTGTGTTTTAAAGATTTGAAATTTTAATTCTTTACTAAGAATTTTAAAATAAAAAGATAGGACATGTATAGTTACATATCTAAAAATACATGAAAGCAATAGAGAAGAAGCGATATATTGTCAGCTATGGATACAACTTAAGACAAAAATGCTTACTGAATTAAAAGTAAATTCTGAATCAATGACCTTTGGACAAAACTCAAATCTTTCTAAATAGCTCCTAAAAATCTCTAAAACCTCCATGAATTCTTAAAGCAACTATTACTCTCAGAATATACTCATATATATTACATAGATGAGAAAGC
>NW_004528558.1:2263-3131 GCF_000260255.1 Octodon degus
TGGTGTGGTGGTGCAAACCTGTAATCCCAGCTCTTGGGAGGCTGTAAGCAGGCAGATCACTACGAGTCTGAGCTAGTAGTGAGACCCTGAATGCCCTGTAGACACCCCCCTAAAATACAAAAATACATAAAAATAAAACAAAAACCTAAAAATAAATAAATAAAGCAAACAAAAACCTGAGGAAGGGAGGGAGAGACAGAGACAGAGAGAGATTTGCTTAGCCGTTGTAATAAGAGGCACAGGCCCTGTATGTTCAGGAGCCATGTGGCAAGTCCTGACGTACTATAACAGGTCTGGAGTCGCCTCATTCAGACTGCATGTTGCCTTCATCCAACTCCACAGGAGGATTTCAGAGTTTTCTTCTGCAGCCTCAGTGACAAGGCCTGGTGTAGCTTGCTTCCATCCAACATAAGGACTCCCAAAAAGCAAGTTGTGTGAATTGAAAAAAGGGATCACATTTAGAAGTAACTTTTATCTACATGCCATAGATCTCCACGAAGCCATTTAACCTGGGAAATGTCTTTTCTTCAGGGTTCATGAGAACTTTAAAAAGGGGTTATGGTCGGCCGGCGAGATAGCTCAGTGGTCCAAAGCACCTGCTTAGGCAAGCTTAGGCAAGCAAGCAAGGACCACAGCTTGATCCCCAGCACCACAGGCAGTACCAGTGCTGCCCCCAGTGTGGGCTGAGCCGGCCATCAAATGAAATAAAATAAAACAAAACAAAACAAAACAAAACAAAACAAAACAAAATAAAATAAAATAAAATAAAATAAAATGAGTGGTCATGGTAAAAATAAGATCTGTGTCACATTTGTAGGTGGAAAACTTTTCAACAGTAATCAAAACTCCTGGTAGCCAGAGAGAACTG
>NW_004528559.1:0-305 GCF_000260255.1 Octodon degus
AAAAATTAAGATTAAGCAATATTCAGAAAATTAAATGTTTCAAAACAATTGAACTAAGAAAAAGTTTTCATGATAGCAAAGAAGTACTAAGAATAAAGCATAAGATAAATACTGGAATGGCAAGTAAATGACCAGGACTTTTAACAGTTTGAGGATAGGATATTGCACAAAGTTCTAGTGTGTTGTGGACATGCGGAATGACTGTGACAGTTACAGTAACTGAGCTACAGCTATTTCTTTGAAATCCACAGTGTAGATTCAGGTGGAATCATGATTCATAGGGTGGAAGAGAAGTCCATTTGTAG
>NW_004528559.1:1880-2874 GCF_000260255.1 Octodon degus
AGCTGTAAATTTATCCTAACTATTTTATATATATAAACCCCCTTCTTTTTGAACAATCATCTACCCAAGAGACAGCATAGCAGTATCTGGCATGTCATGACAAGCAGCCCATATTCAGAAGGCGAGAATGGCAGGCACTCCAAGCATGAGCCTACTATTACAAATTGCCATCTTCAGTGCAGTTGCTTAGTTCACAGTGTCAGTTGACCCTTATTCCCCTTCCAATTCACACATGTTGTTTCCATTTCTGTTCTTTCTACTCTTTTTTTTCTTTTGCCTATAAATGACACAAGTTTACCCTCATTTATAATGGTGTCATACTCTGTTGTATGGAAAGGCCACATTTACTTTAACTATTCATCTGCTGATGGGCATTGGGGATGTTTCCAAGATTCATCTATTACAAATTTCATGCTATAAACATGAGTATGTCTACATTGCTGTGGTGTGATACACCTTTAGTTTTAGCTTTCTTTTTTTTAAGTAACTTTACTGAAAAAGAAATAGAAATAAGATAGCTTGAAAACAGGTTAGTAGGACAGTTACAATAATTAATATATTGCATATTGTTGTCTTCATAGTAGTTATTCATAGTACAAGATGCAGACATGTTATCTTCCCTAACACTACTAGTACACATCCTTCTTCTCATTCAACTAAGACAAAGTAGCTGTATATCCAACCTCACTAATTTATATATACAGATATACACATTTTTCACTAAAAAATGTTCCTTCATTTAAATCCCCCTTTTCTGTTTAGTAAAACAAAAAAGAGTTGAGTATTCCATTGCAATACAAATACTATAGGTGCATGAATTCAGCAAAAGATCTTTTCAAGGAAAATTACAGTACTCTGAAAAAAGAGATCATAGAGGATTTCAGAACATGGAAAGATAGTACATGCCCCTGGATAGGAAGAACCAACATTGTGAAGATGGCCATACTCCCAAAATTGCTGTACAGATTTAATGCAATCCCTATGAGAATACCAA
>NW_004528560.1:0-3217 GCF_000260255.1 Octodon degus
TCAAACTCTTCCGTGAAATTGAAAAGGAAGCAATCCTCCCAAAATCATTCCTGGAAGCAAGTATTATATTAATATCAGTAGTAGTTTGACTATGAACTTTCTTCAGCTTTATAGCCATTTAAACATTTTGCTGAAAAAAGAGATGTTTTAATTAATGTTTTCTGCCTTCCTTAGTCCCATATTACTTTTACCTTAAAATATGTTTTTGTTACCATGAAAATGAGCCTGCCTGCTTGTAATTATAATATTATCTGGTAGAAAATTTCTGGAAGAACCAATTGGGGCACTTCCAACCTCAAATGCTCTCCCTCTTCATTTCTTTCATAGCCAGGAGTTTGGAAAGGGGCCCTGAATGAGAGAATGCTAATCCAATGTCTTCAACTCTGATCTTGTCCTTGTTCTTGTACACAATACAGGGCTCTCAGGACTCCAAGACCTGCCACCCAGAATTTAAACCATTACTTTATCTTTACCTTGTCTCATTTGTTCAGCATTTTCATCCAGGACCACAGGACTTTGGTAAGATGATCAGGGTTCTGCATTGTTGGTGGTAGTAAAGGGAAGGAAAGAAGTAAAAATCCAGTTTTACTCAAAACGAGCTATGATTTTTTTTCGTGTGTGTTCGGGGAAAGCAGGTCTCACAGTAGTTCAGGCTGGCCTGGAACTTATGATGATCATCCTGCCTCAGCATCCCGTGTTCTTGGATTACAGCATATGCCAAAAAGCCTAGAAATTGTTATTTTATTAACTAGTTCATGATGCTTCACTGAATGTGACAATGAAAATCATGCGATAGAAATTTACTTCCTATTTCACAATTTCTATTTGCATTATACTTATTTATTCACTCAGTTTCTCACACCAGACAAACATACAGTATTTAAACATGTGTTTTCTCTTTATTTCACTTAAGATTATGGTCTCAAGCTGCATCCATTTAGCTGTAAATGTCTCAAGTTTATCCTTCTTTATGGAAGAGTAGTATTCTATTGAGTGAGAAAAACCACATCTTTATCCATTCATCCATTGATGGGCATCTTGGCTGTTTCCAAGATTTAGCTGTTATAAACTGTGCTGCTAAAAACATGGGTGTGCATATACTGCTGTGAGATGTGATGCTTTCTTTTGCGAAGACAGCAAGAAGACAAATAGCTGGATCAAATGGAACCTCTGCTCCTAGTTTTATTTCCACAGTGGTTGTACCAGTGTACATTCCCATCAATAGTGTAAAAAGGTTCCTTTTCACCACATCCCCTCCAGTATTTGTTATTGGTTAATTTCTTTGTCTTTAAAAAATGTACTTAGTAGAGAGTCTGCAAAATCTCACTATAAGATCAGACTCATAGTGTTCCTCCTGTTTTCAGCCTCCCAAGTGCTAGGATTAGAGGTGCGTGCCACCATGCCCAGTCTCAGTCACCCTGGGAGCAGGGCACCTTGGGAGCAGGGCAGGCAGGTACACTAGACATATTGGTTGATTTCTTGCTAACAGCCACTCATTATGTATGCTATAGAAATTTAATACAAAACTTTAGTAGATGTGGTTCTTCTTTGGTGCTTTTTAGATTGAGGTATAATTTATATACAGTTCTGAAATCTGAGCACATGCCACGCTGAGGTGGCCACTGAGACTGGGTGTGGTGGCACATGCCTGTAATTCCAGCCCTGGGGAGGCTGACAACAGGAAGATCACTACAAGTCCAAGCTGTGTAGTGAGACACTGAACAAAATACAATAAAAAGTAATGATAACAATTCTCAAAGCTGAAGTTTAAGCCTCTATGAATTTTTACATTATGTATACATTCATGCAATTGCCTTCCAGGTCAAAATATAAAATATGTCCAATACCTTAGAAGGTTTCCTTTGTCTCCACTAAGTTAATGCCCTCTTCACATCTCAGGACAAGTAACGCTATGATTTCTATCAAAGTGGATAAGTTTTGTCCGTTTTTGGGCCTAATATTTTTCACTCAATGCTTCTAAAGTTCACACATGTAGTTCTGTTTTTTAGTGGTTTGTTCTTTTTGTTACTCTGTATTATTCCTCCATAAACCACAAACCCTTGCTTATGGATAGTTTTGTGTGTGTGTGTGTGTGTGTGTGTGTGTGTGTATACTATTGTGAACAAAACTGTAAAGAAATTGGCATACAAAACATTGAATGGATATATGCAGTTGTTTCCCTTGGAAATTCAAACAGTTTATTTCTGTGAATGCAAATGCTATAGTAAATAGAAAAGGAATTTTTTGTGTGTGTGCACCCATGTTTATTGCAGCACAATTTATTTTTTAAAATAACTTTATTGAGAAACAAATAGTAATGACACAGCTTCAAAACCAATTGCTAGCATCGTTTCAATAACTAATACATTTCATATTGTTGTCTCACTGGTTATTCACTGTACAAGATGCAGACATGACACCCTGTCCACAGACACTATTAGCACAAATCTCTCTATTCATTCAATTAAGAGAATGCAGCTACATATCTATACTAACTAGAAAAGGAATTATTTCGAAGGGCTTTTTAAACTAATGAAAACTAAAGTTCAAGAGGAATTCAAATTGAGTAGCATAAAACATTGCTACTAACATTGATAGCAATAAATATAATAATGACATATCCAAGGAGCAAAAGGGTAACTTAGTTTTAATCAACCATTATTACTACAAACATGGCAAGTACTTGAATGGCCAGCAATTTTAGATGCACTGCCTCCCAAGAGCAGAATTTAGACATCCTTTATAGCTCCCAAACCTATTTTTTTATATTTCTATAGAGATGGGGGACAAAATTATCTTCTCCTATTTACTTTACAAAAAGAAAAAAAAAAGATGACTTTTAATCAGTGCACTGGGAAAAGTATATGATCACCATTTAACATTAGCACAGGGCCGGGGAGATGGCTCAGTAGCATAAATGATTCCCTGGCAAGCACAAGGGTCTGAGTTCAATCCCTGGTTCCAAAAAAAAGGTCCTAGCCCAGGTCCGGTGAGTGTGCGGAAAGTTTCCTGTTATCCTGCACCGGCGGGACCAGTCCCAGCCCAGGCACGGAGAGGGCCAGACCCTCTCCCAGCCCCTTGGGCCGCCCCCCCACCACTCCACAGTGCCTCCCCCACCCCGCCCACCGAGTAGGATTTTCTGCCGAGTTCCAGGAGCCCCCAGACCCAGTCCTAGCCCAGGTCCGGTGAGTGTGCGGAGAGATTCCTCTTCCTCCAA
>NW_004528561.1:0-623 GCF_000260255.1 Octodon degus
TTTTTTTTTTTTAAACCCTCTTTCCTGGGCTAGCCGCCTTGAGGTCCTCTCCTGTGAGAGCTGACCAGGGCCCTGAGCTCAGTAATAAAGGGCTTTCCAAATTCCAATCTGACTGATATGGTTCCTATTCTGAGTGACCCATAACATGAGGAAGCTGAGGCAGGAGGATCCCCGTGAGTTTGAGAATAGCCAGGGCTACAAAATGAGCTCAAGGCCAGGAGGGGGGGAGGGGGGAGGAGGGGAAGGAGTAGGGAAGAGGAGAGAGAGGGAGGGAGGGAGGGAGAGGGAAGGAAGAAGGGAGGGAGAGAGAGAAGAGAGAAAGAGCATGAGAGAGACAGATTATGAAGGCTTTGAAAAGAGTTTATCCTCTTTCCCTGCCGCCCTCCGATCTGCACGGAGGCGGAGGCTCGGGTGTGTTCGAGATTCTGCTTCACCCGTAACCCACCGCCATGGCCGGCCGAGGAGGCATTGCTGCTGGAGGCGTGATGGATGTCAGTACTGCTTTACAAAAGGCGCTGAAGACCGCCCTCATCCACGATGGCCTTGCAGGTGGGATTCGCGAAGCCGCCAAAGCCTTAAACAAGCGCCAAGCCCGTCGCTGTGTGCTGCGTCCAAATTCGATG
>NW_004528561.1:2323-3275 GCF_000260255.1 Octodon degus
TTTTTTGTATTTAGTACAGGGTCTACAGGGTCTCACCACGTAGATCTGACTCAGAGTGATTCTCCTGTTTTCAGCCTCCCAAGTGCTGGGACTACAGGTGCCTGCCACCATGCCTAGTTTCAGTGCATTCCGGGGGTGGGGCTGGCATGGCTTGCTGGGGATCAAACCCCAGTCCCTGAGTCTGCCTAAGCAGGCACTTTAATCTGCTGAGCTGTCTGGCCAGCTCAGCTATTTGGCCAGTCCCTGACATTTTTTATTTCCTGACACTATCTTGAGCTAACAAATTTTCAATGCCTGCCAAGTACATAACCAACACCAAGGCCCTAGTCATAACCCTCCTATTTAGCACCAGGCCCACAGGACTGTAGTTGGAGGCACACACCAACCAGTGTGGTTGGACTAGGTGCAAAGACAAGCAGGCAGCTGGGCAATCCCAGCTGGGTAAAAGATTTTTTTTCCTTTTATCTAATGGATCAGATCTAGAGGATTTAAATTCTATCTTCTGTATCTCTGTTCTGAACATTCTCCTTATCCCATTTGTGACTTCATTTTATTTTTATTTATTTTTTGGACTGGCTCAGCCCACCCTGAGGCGTGGCTGGCGTGGCATGTGGTGCCAGGGATCAAAACCACAGTCCCCTGAGCCTGCCTAAGCAGGCACTTTAGACCTCTCAACTGTGTCACTGGCCCATGTGACTTATTTTAGGGAAGGGTCTACAGGGTGTTCAAGGTCTCACTACTAGATCCCCTTGTAGTGATGCCCTGTTTAGAGCCCCTCCCAAGAGCTGGGATTCCAGGCACGTGCCACCACACCCAGTGCCACCACCCCTCCTGTCAGGTGCCATCTTAGTTGCCAGGGAAGCGTTTGTTCCACTGAGCCATCTCCCCTGCCCCCTGTGGTTCTTGCAGGCTCTAATCCGCTGAGCTATTTGGCCAGCCCTCCATTTTTTTT
>NW_004528562.1:0-3252 GCF_000260255.1 Octodon degus
TAAAAAACATTTAAAAATTAGATTATATTTTAAAAATAGGATAAAAAATTCTATGCTTCTCATGTTTGCACATAAGTCCAAAAATCTCACCATATGCAACCTTGAAGCAGGACAGACAGGGATGCTTCTTGTGGCTTTGAGGGTGAAAGGTTCTTATGTGCTGGGGAAGAGTCCGGGGTAACTGATAGAGCTGGACCAAAAGGGGCCTTGAAAGAGGGAGCTGGGATGATGTGCTGGTAGCATGGACCATTAGCTTAGAGCCAGATGGAAAGATAAGTACATCAGGGGGTGTGAACAAGGCAGAAGAACAAATGTTCCTTTCACTTCACCTTGGCAATACTCCAGGGATTTAGACAAATTTCTGGTGAATGGAAAAGGATCTGAAATCTTGGGAGAACTTGGGCTCATTTTAAAGAGTGCCAATAAAGATGAAGAGCAGTGAACTAAACTGATGTGGTGCTGGGTGTGGGAGGCCCACCTGAAGACTGTTGCCAGCAGCATAAGAGGCAGAACTGGAGAAGAAGGAATGAGGATGTTAGGGAAGCTGTTTGGAAAAGCTACTGGAGCTGTTGGAAGCTGCTGGCTCTCTTCGGCTATTCTGCTGGGGGACTTTGTCATCTTGGCTTTCCTGATGAACTTGGCTGTTCTTGTCAGTGGAGGAGCTCAGGATCTCATTGTCACTGAAGATGGTTTGTGGTTCGCTTTTTTCTGAGCGTCACTTCCTGGCTCCAGTGCAGATCCCTCAGGCTGCTGGCACAGATCCTTCATCCCACTGGCATAGACTTCCTAGCTTCCACCACTGACCTTTGGGTCTTCCTAGTGCTAATCCACATAACAGGCCTGCATGAGACTTTGTTATGGGCTCCAGGCCTCCAGTCAGACTTGTGGGAGGCATTGTTTTGAGCTCTACGTTTTCAGCTGGACTCATGCAGACCATGAGGATCCAGGTTTTCAGCTAGATTCTATGGTCTTTCGTGTGTGGACAGGTTTCCTTCACTCTTTGTATTGGATTCTGTGGGTGATTCATTATGAAATAATCTTATAAAATGTGTCCTATATTATACTGTGCACCTTGCAAAAACTCCAAACCATGATAGTGCTATTTGTAGTTCTCTTCTGATGTTCCATACTTTCTGAAATACTGGCCCTTTGAGGTTACTTCCTGGATTTTTTTCATAAGCCCCTCTCTCATTCTTGTGCCTAGAGAACTTGATCTGCACACGTGACTTATGTGCTCTATGGCTGACTTCTTGAAACTCTCTGGGAGTCTTCTTCTTTTAAATTAATTTTATTGAGAAAGAAATGGCATTGAGACAGTTTCAAAACAGGTTAATAGGATAGTTACAATAATGAATACATTGCATATTGTTGTCTTCATAGTAGTTATTCATAGTAGAAGATGCAGACATGATATCTTATTTAAATTCTAATAGTACAAGTCTTTCTTCTCATTGAACTAAGAGAAAGTAGTTGTATATACTATTTTGTATATTTCACTACAAAATGGTCCTTCATTTATATCCCCCTTTTTTGTTTAGTTTTGTCAGAGATGGGTGTTCCCTTGCCATTCAAATATGGTAGGTATGTGAATTCAGCAAAATGATCCAATATAGTCCAGTAGACCATAATAGTAGTGGGTTATCCCCATGACTAACAATGTCAGAAGTTGTTGACTTGAGCCTTTTACAGCTCAGCATATTAATATGTCTTACTTTTTAATACCTCGTGTATCTGGGAGTCTCCTTATGGGTTTTTATAATAGGATTCCTTCCCCCAGAAGACAGGCTTTTTAGGAGAAAGCTTAGATCCTCCCCCCTCTCCTGGTATTCAATTCATTCTGGGAATATTGCACATATTTCCACATGAAGTCATGTCTTGACTGCCAGTGAGGACTGCTCTAGCCGGCCTCCTGCCTTTAGAATTCCCTAGGAGGGGATCTGACACAAGTCTCTGTATATAGGTCTCACTTTGAAACTCAAGTTTTTCTAAGCATTCTTTGAGCAGATTTCCTTTTAGGCACTGAGGAAAGGCTCAAGAACTTCCGTGCTTCTGTAGCATTTTTTAGCTTGGAATAGAGCGTCCGTCTTTCTTTGGTAAAGACTCCTCCCTTACTGAGTTGGTTGGGTGAGAGGAAACATTAACCCAGCAATTTAAGACTCAGAAGACTCAATCCTCTCAATCAATGAATTCTAGTCTTTTGCTTACTGGAGTTGCCTGGGTTGTTGTGGTGAGACTTCAAATGTGAATTAACAGGGGATCCTTGACTCACAAACTCAATTCATCACAAGGGGTGGCTGTAAGCCAAGTTGGTCATAAGTCAAAACTATTTTTCCCACACAATACAATGCAAATACCCATAATGCATTTGGACCCTCCCAAAGTAGACCTTAACTAACCTTTTCATAATAAAAAAGGGTTGCATAAAGTGTGTAATTTACCAGAAACACCAATAATTTTCCTAGTATATTCACCAAGAGGGTATAAAATATGCCTACCTTACCAGAAACAACAATTTCATATTGTACTCCCCATTCAAGGTGACATCTTTAGCTTGCTGGAAGGGAAGATGACATGGAAAATGGAAAGTGGTTATTGTTTGGAAGAAGAGTCCCCTTTCCATAAGAACATCAGGAACCTGGGCTCCTACTGACAAATTTTGTTCCCTCACATACGGGCACTGCAGGACTGTTTACAACTGCACAAGTGGCTGGCATTCTGGTCATAACTCAACACTTTGGTGCTAAGTAAAACCCAAAATTCCAGTCATAACCCGGTTGCTCACATGAGGCTGGTTGTAACTTGATGGTCCACTGTAGTCACTTCTTATCAAACTCTGGAGAAAAGGTGCTCTTAGACTACCCTCCTCAGGATGTGGAGGTATTTATGACCTGTTATCTTTAGGGGTTTAGCCAACGTTTTCAAACAAATAAAAATGCCCTAGTCTACAAATGCATATTCACATTTCTTAAAGCCTTTAAAACATCATCCAGCATATAAAGAAAAGTTATCTCCAATGGCAACTTACAAGGTACCAAAACCATTACATATTAAATGTATTAACTGCTTACACCCTCCCTGAAATAAAGACGACCATTCCCATTTCTGTCAGAAAACCTGAAACCCAGAGGTCATACTTAACTTACAAGGTACCAAAACCATTACATACTAAATGTATTAACTGCTTACACCCTCCCTGAAATAAAGACCACCATTCCCATTTCTGTCAGAAAACCTGAAACCCAGAGGTCATAC
>NW_004528563.1:0-1029 GCF_000260255.1 Octodon degus
ATATTTATGTCCAGCATTTCCAGTCCATTCTTCTCACAGGGGACAGTATAATATTCTTAAAATTCAACTTGATAATATAAATGTCCTCTTATGAAGTGAACAAGCAAGCAAAAGTTTTGCTAGATCTCAGAAGTAGATGCTCCTAGTCACCTAGGAATATTCTCAAACGCTATGACTATCTGCATCTGTGGTAAAGTTGAAGTTAATTCTGAGGAAACGCCCTTGAAAGTGAAAATAAATCAGGTACTAAGATACCAAAACATAATCCTGACCTAATTTGCTAATTTCTGAAACTTTTTTAATGTGCACAAAATAGACAGTGCACATAAACTCAGTAGAATTACAGGGATCTACACTTAGTGAATTAGAAAACTTACTTTTCTCTGTTAGAAAGGTCTTATTCATGTAAACTCTCAGTATTAGATCTTAGTACTGTAATGTGAGAAAATCAGTCCAGAATGCAGCCTGTTGTGTTTATATGTGTTTACCTCAATCTTCTTACCTCTTGCATATAAAAATCCACTTACACATTTTAAATGTATAGTTATACATATATGTTTATATATCTAACCTATGCAAGTAAAATATAGGATGGTGTTATTAAAAAATACCAAAGACATCACATCAGGTTGACTTAATCGATACTTTAAAAATAGGAAAACTCTTGCACAAAGATTGACAGTTAAATTGAAAATAAAAGCTCATATTTGAATACCATGGGGAAAACTGCTCTTCATCCTGGGAATATAACATATAAAGCAAAGTAATGAAGAATAAATTTGGAATATTTAAGAAATTAGACATGTCTAAGATATTAGAAATGTAGAGTTATAACATTAGAAGAACAAGGTATTAGAAAAGTAAAAGTGTACCATTAGATAAAGCTGTCAAGGAAGGCAGCTAATACTCACCATTATTGGTAATGTTTCAGAAGTGAGGTCTTATTCAGATTCCTGTCAGCAACTCTATGAAGGGTTTATCATTTATAATCAAGATTTATTTTAGTGAAAAGTCTTTTGCTACTATGAA
>NW_004528563.1:1776-3227 GCF_000260255.1 Octodon degus
GCTACACAAAATGACGAGAAGGAACAAAATGCAACCTCAGAACCCAAGCCCACCCGTAACAAGTGCAGAGGTCAGTAACACAGAACAAATTGGAAATCACACAGCTGAAAGCAATGAATCAACAGCTTCTGAAATAAAACAGCAGCAGAAAGACATAGAAGACCTCAGATTGGAAATGAAAAAAGAAATCCCTGAATTAATAACATCTGCACTAAAGAATCAAATGCAGAAAAATAAGGAAGAAACCCAGTGCCCATTGAGAACAAGTGTGGAGGATACTAGCTCGGCTCAACTGAATGAATTAATAGCATTGATAGTAAATAAGCAACAGCAGAAAGATATAGAGGGAATCAGAGTGCAATTCTTTTCTGAAATAAAAAAAAAGAACTCTCAGAACTCATAGCAGATGAAGTAAAGAAGCAACTACAGAAACCTAGGCAGGAAACCCGATCTGAAAAAAAAAATTGCAGTAAAAGAATTTCTAACTGCCTAAAGAAGAACTTGATAAAAAAAATAGAGGAGATTAGAAAAATGAGAGATTCCTTGAATGAGCAATACAGGAAAGAAATTGATCGCATGAAGCAGAGTCAAAGAGACATAGAGAAAATTAAACTCTCAATCATAAGCTTGTAAAACCGTTTAAAGGAGTGTGAAAACAGTTTCAGATTTGAAGATGCTGGTGTAGCTAGCGAAAAGGTAAGAAAGGATCTCTTAAAGACAATGACGATGCAGGAAGGAATAATGCATCACCTACAAAATGATGCAAAGATGAACAATGTGAAACTAATAGGCATCAAGAGAAAGAAGGAGTCAACACAAATGACATTAAAAGAATATGGGCAGAAGTAATAGCAGAAAACTTCCCAAATATGAGGAAACAATCTGACATTCAGGTAACTGAAGCATACAGAATGCCAAGGAACCTCAACCCAATGAAAAACACACCGAGACATATAATAGTCAAAATCCCAGAAATTCAGCACAAGAATAATCTACTGAAAGCCGCTACAAAAAAGAAGCAGATCACATTCAAAGGAAAACCCATCAGAATTACGGCACACTTCTCTTCACAGACCATGCAGGCAAGAAGAGCATGGAGCAGAGTACTTCAGGTCCTCTATGAAAACAAATTCAAGCCCAGACTACTATACTCTGCAAAACTCTCTTTCAAGTTTGATGGAGAAGTGAAATACTTCCATGACAATGAACAGCTAAAAAAATTCGCAATGAAAAAGCCAACCTTACACAGGCTACTGAAAGATGTTCTAGAGAGGGACCAAAATGATCCGAACTCCACGAATGAGATCAAAAGCAACCAACTAAATAGGGCAAGCAATTAAATACAGGAGAAAAAGGAGTAAGCGATAACAGGTAAATAACATGGCAACCATAAGTCAATACATCTCAAGTCTAACCATTAATGTAAATGGACTCAATTCACCAATTAAGAG
>NW_004528564.1:0-557 GCF_000260255.1 Octodon degus
AAAATGCAAAGATACACAAGAGTTATAATATAGAGACAGAGGCATAAAAAAGGATCCAAGAATCCCTAAGAGGGAGGCACATACTGAAAGACACAAGGACAAAGAGGCCTACAGGGCTACAAGTTGCTACCTCACCAAGACGGGTGAGACCAGTAGGAATTCTGCCAAAACAACACAGCTACACCCATGTTGTCAACCTGCTAGTGATTTTTTTCCTGTATTGGCCTGACTTATTACCCATGGCCTTGATTACCTGAGTTTAAACTTCTCATGGGAACTGTATGTAGCCCGCTGCCTTTATACAACTGTTTCCTGTAACTACGTTGCAATAGAAACCTTGAGAAAATTGCTCTGTTAGAATCAGTATTAAATAATTAACCATTTACCCAAATGGCTCCTGGTTCATTCCTCTCAATTGTGGCCATTGTTACACTTGATTCCGTCTCTAACTCTAACCAGTTGTGTGGAAGGAGCCACTTTTGGAGCAAAAGTCCCACTCTGTTCATGCATATTCTAGTATCCATGATCTTCTCTTAGGGATAGAACTGTTGGCCCAG
>NW_004528564.1:2038-3202 GCF_000260255.1 Octodon degus
CACAAAATGACAAGAAAGAACAAAATGCAACCTCAGAACCCAAGCCCACCCATAACAAGTGCAGACGACACTAACACAGAACAAATTGGAAATCACACAGCTGAAAGCAATGAATCAATGGCTTCTGAAATAAAGAAACAGCTGCAGAGGGGTATAGAGGACCTCAGATTGGAAATAAAAAAAGAAATCCCTACATTAATAACATCTGCACTAAAGAATTAAATGAAGAAACATATGGAGGAAAACCAGTGCCCACCCAGAACAAGTGCGGAGGACACTAGCTCAGCTCAAATGCATGAATTAAGAGTGTCGATAGTAAATAAACAACAGCACAAAGATATAGAGGAAATCAGAGCACAATTCTTTTCTGAAATAAAAAAAGAACTCGCAAAACTCATAACATCTGAAGTAAAGAAGCAACTACAGAATCATAGGGAGGAAACCCAATCTGAAAAAAAACACTGCAGTAAAAGTATTTATAACTGCTTCTAAAGAAGATATTGGGCTGCAAGGAAAGCCATGACTTAGAACTTAACCTTCTAAAGTAAATTAAGCCTCAGGACATATGAGAACTTGTACTGTGACGTCAGGTAACTCGGTAGTGTCCCAAATTTTCTGATCAAGGAGATTATGGGGCCAAAGAGGAAAGTAATCGGTGGTGTAGAGTGTGCCTAAGGAGAGTTATGTGGAAAGAAAACATTCTCTCAGGATTTCACAGAGAGAACATTGGCCAGCATTGACCTTGACTCATCCATATGGATGACACTAACAATGGTTGTACAATCTGAGGTACAGGACCTCAGGACAAATCCTGAGGGGATTTCACTGACCTTCTCAGACCCAAAAGTTGCAACTCTTGTTGCATAGGTCCTGCTTTACCTTGGTTTAGCCAGCCAGAAGAAAAGTATAAAAAAGAAATTTAAGAAATGAAGCCATGTTGTTATGTTGAGCTATTGGAAACTCAGGTCAACAATTTCTGACTTTGCCAGTTAAGCGGAAGACACAATGCTATTATATGCTACTGGACTCTTTTAGAACATTTTGCTGAGTTTACACACCTATAATATTCAAATAACAGAACTTAACAAAAAAAGGGTATACAGATGAATGTCCATTTTGTATCTGTGTATTCAAATTGGTTGGGATAGATATATAGTTAATGGT
>NW_004528565.1:0-1537 GCF_000260255.1 Octodon degus
GGGCTGGCTGGCATGTGGTGCTGGGGGATTGAACCGCAGTCCCTGTGCTTTGCTGAGCTTGTTCTAAGTAGGTGCTTTAGACCACTGAGCCATCTCACCAGCCCCAGTGATATGTGTTTCTATTCTCTTGGTTTTTTTAAGACAGGATCTCACTAGGTAGCCCAGGCTGGCCTTGAACTCATGGTCATCTTCCTGCCTTAGACGCCTAAATGCTAGCATTACAGCTCTGTGACACCACGCCCAACTTGTTTTGAGTTTTAAATCCATGGTGCATTGTCTTCCACAACTTGCTTTTCCCTCTCAGAATTATGTTTCTGAGATGCACCCAGTTGTTCTGTAGCAGTTATTCAAATATCTGAGTTGTGGCATAGTCACTGCCATCATTTATCTGTCTGTTTCACTGCTGATCGGCATCTGGGTGACTGTCAGTCCTTTCCATCATGAGGCATGTTTCTATGGAGATTCTTATGCTTTCTTGGGATTATACACAAATGCTCCTACTATGTGGATGGAGGAGTGGAGGGAACATAACAATTCATATTTTCAACTTCTTTAGATGATGCTACACCATTTTGTGTCTGTAGTTTTTGTCCTGTGATTTGAGACAGGGTCTTGCTATGTAGTTCAGGCAGGCTGGCCTTGAGCTCTTGGTGATCTTCCTGCCTCCGCTTCCCAAGTGCTGGGATCACAAGTGTTTGACACCATGCCTGGCAATGCTACACTGTTTTTTTTTTAAATTTTTATTTATTTATTTAGAGTGTGTGTGTGTGTGTGTGTGTGTGTGGCCAGCTCAGCCCACCAGGGGGCAGGGCTGGCTGGCATGTGGTGCTGGGGGATTAAACCGTGGTCCCTGTGCTTTGCTTAGCTTAAGCTTGTTCTAAGTAGGTGCTTTAGACCACTGAGCCATCTCACCAGCCCTGCTACACTGTTTTTAAAATGCCTGTATGGACTGCAGAGATAGCTCAGCGGCTAAGTGCCTGTCAGCAAGTGCAGGGACCCAAGTTCAATCCCCAGCACCACATACTGTGCCAGCCCTGCCCCAGGCCCAACTAGCTGCCAGAACTGGGTGTGGTGGTGCACCCCTGTAATCCCAGTGCTGGGGAGGCTGAAACAGGAGGATCACTATGAGTCCAACCTGCACCGTGAGACCCTGTACCAAATACATGAAAAAAAATTTTTTTTAAATACATGAAATTTTTTAAAAATCCAAAAAATAAAGTAGCTGTGTGCATTTACATCCCCATTAGTGGTTTGCTTCCTCACTCACACTTCATAGTGTCAGATCTTTCCATTTTTTTCCATTCTGAAGTTCTAGCACGATATCATTTTGATTTTTGTTTCCATTTTCTTGGTGAATAAAGTTGTATTTGCTGGGCCTCTGGAATATTCTACCAGAAACTTGTTCAAATTTTGTGCCCTTTTTTTCCCCCAGTAGCCCAGGCCACTGTACTAAGCTACAATCCAGCTCTTTATTTTTTATTTGGTCTCAAACTTGTGATATTCCTTCCTCAGTTTCCCAGATTGCTGGATTATAGGT
>NW_004528565.1:2312-3162 GCF_000260255.1 Octodon degus
CTGGCTGGCATGTGGTGCTGGGGGATTGAACTGCGGTCCCTGTGCTTTGCTAAGCTTGTTCTAAGTAGGTGCTTCAGACCACTGAGCCATCTCACTAGCCCTGCCCTAGGACTTTGATCTTAAGAAATCTGAATTCATAGTCATTCGGCTTAATAAGACTTGTAGCAGACGACGACATCATCATCATCATGATTATTATTACTGAGACACGGTCTCGATATGCTCAAGCTGGCACCGAGCTCACTGTATAGCAAAGCTGGTTGCGAACTCACAATCAACCTGAGTGCTAGCTTACAGGCACGCGCCACCATGCCTGGCGCAAACCAGTGTATTTTAGTTTAAAAGAACTACTTATAGTTCCTCTCCCTGCTCCCCACTCGTAAGAGCCATCCTCTTAGAAGAGAAAGCTGCAGACTGAAGAAAGAATCAGCCACTTGCATTACAAAGCGCCAGTTTTCTAGTTTGGAGTTTCCTGAATGTGCAGCTTCTGATTTGATGCCAGAACAACAAGAGGAGGGCCCGGGGAGATAGCTCAGTTGAGTAAGTGCTTGCCTGGCAAGCGCAAGGTCCTGAGTCCCTGGCTCCGAAAAAAAAAAAAAAAAAAAAAAAAAAAGTTAAAAAAGAAAGAAAAGCACGTTAGTAAGTGCTGCTGATTTGTCAGAATAATAACAGGATAATGGAGGATTTTAAGAATAAAACATAGTTTACAGGTTGCTCAGCTGGCTGAGGCATAAAAGTTCAGCATGACCTTGAGACAGATTCAAGCTGCCACGAAGGATGGAGACAGGCCACGCCCTGCATCAAGCTAACCGCCACCTGCCTTCAGAATGATGGCTCTACTTACAGAGTA
>NW_004528566.1:0-511 GCF_000260255.1 Octodon degus
TGTAGCACTTCCCAGAGCTCTTCAAAATGAATTTCACAGTTTTTACATATTTTTAGATAGACTACCCAAAATATCCTCTGAATTTAGTGAAAATATTTTAACATTTCATGTAATGTAATCAGAAAAAAAGTCAATTTTGCCTATATAAATGTGCCTTTTGTTGTAGGTTGGCTTAAATCTTTTTTGGAAATGGCTAGAGAACAAGTAAATAAGCAATAGTAATAATAAGCAAAGTAGAAAACTACTGTCAAGCAGGAGTCTTCAACACTTTCATAATGAAAATATTTAAAAATTTGAAATTAGCATAATACTTATATGTAAAAAATAGTACCTAGTGAATATTTATTCTATCATGTGTATAGACTCTTCCCATAAGGACTTTTTTTATGTCATTTACCTCCAGAGAAAAAAATCACTTTCTCATAGATGAAACTAAGATTAAATATCATCCCACTCTCCATTGTAAGTGTCATAAATTCTGTATTGGTGAACTAATGAGATTTAATGAAGT
>NW_004528566.1:1456-3186 GCF_000260255.1 Octodon degus
CTCACTCACATGTTGTGTCCTGTTTTGTTCATATTTATTGGACTATGCAGTTTGAATTTTGGTCTGAAGAATATTGTCATTATACTCAGGTTGGAAGGTAACATTCAGAGAATATAGCTTCAAAGTCTATCCAAATCTCAGTAATTCAGAAGCTAGGAGTCTGGCGGGTCCATTGCCACATATGTTTAAGGACAGCTCATGACCAAGAGGTTCTTACTTTCAGGTACCAAGGGACTGCTTCTTATGTCCTTTAGTTTCTCTCTGTCTCTGTCTCTCTGTCTGTCTTTCCTTTTTGTTAAGACAGGTTTTCACTTTGCAGTTCAGGCTGGCCTCAAACTCATTGTGTGGTTCAGGCTGGTTTCAATCTCATGGCAATCCTCCTGCGTCAGCCACCTGAGTGCTGGGATTACAGGTGTGCACCACCATGCCTGGTTTCCTTTTGGCTTTTCATATTGGTCTTGGGTCTCTTCACTTGTATTTTTTGGGGGGTACTGGGAATTGAACTCAGAGCCTTACACTTGCCTGGCAGGTGCTGCACCACTGAATTAAATCCCTTGCCCCAGTTTTTTTCTAAGGTATTTCTAGTGCTGTGTCTCCTCTGAACTCAGACAGAGTCATTACTCAAAATGAAAGTGAAGGGTGGGAGATGTACTCAACAGCACAGCCCCTGCTGGGCGAGGGCCAGGTCCTGAGTCCAAGTCCTGATGAAGGAAAGAAAGAAAGAAGGAAAGAAAGAAAGAAGAAAAGAATATATATATAGGATAGATATACAGCTACTTTCTCTTAGTTCATTGAGAAGAAAGGTTTGTACTAATATTGTTTAGACAAGATATCATGTCTGCATCTTGTCCTCTGAATAACTACTAGAAAGACAACAATATGCCATGTATTATTATTGTAGCTGTCCAACTAACCTATTTTGAAACTGTTTAATTGCCATTTTATCTTTTTTTCTCATTAAAATTAATAAAAAATAGACGGAAAAAATGAATAAATAAGATGAAACACAAAAGAAAATTCACCATGGTTCTTCAAATCCCACTTGCAGATTGGTCTTGGAGGTCACCCAATTAGGACAGAGTCCTTGCTTGAAGAACAAGACAGATACAATTCTTTTCTTCTAGAAATTTACCTGGTGATTGGAAGGTGAGAAGTCAGGAGTTTGGTAATAAAAAGTAAATAAGGATGATTGTGTTGAAGTGTTAAATGTTATGGAGGGTGGGCAAGAGTGAGTAATAAATAGCACATCCAGTAAGAAGTAGAAGTTGGTAGGAGAGAAGGCCCTAAGGGCCTGGGAGTAGCTGTCCCATAAGACCAATCCTATTCCTGCTTTTTCTAGGTTTTTATGTCACGACCTAACCAATTTCCCTTTGGGAGCTGAGGATAAATCAAAATTTTGGCTCATGCATTACTTACCCACTCTTCAAAACCATGAAGACCCTGACTTCAGAATGATCACGGGTTCGTTAATTGATCCACTGACCTGGCACTATGCTAGGTACTGCAGTGGATTCCAGGATGAGCAGGCTGAACTGGAGAAGGTGGGAACTTCTCTGAGCTGTGATTGTGTGGGCCACAGTACTGGCTCCCCTGATGGCTTTATGGATGGGTCCTAGCAAAACAGCTCTTTCTAGGTGCTAGATTTAAAACAGTGTTCAGTTCAATACTCATTAAATCCCATTGTCATAGATGAGAACATGGAGAAATACAGATATCAGATTTGAAAGCAT
>NW_004528567.1:0-815 GCF_000260255.1 Octodon degus
AGAAGTCCTTTGCCTGAAGGACAGTTGGCTAAAATTCTTTCCCATTTCTGTGGGTTTTGTTTCACTCTTTGTGATTTGTTTTGATGTACAAGAGCTTTTTAATAAGATGAGATTTCCCGCATAGTTTGGGTTTTGTTTTTGAACTGTTTGTCTTCCTCATGTCTTCCAGATTTCTACCTACTCTCTCTTCCAATAGATTTTGTGTATCTGTTTTACTATTTAGACTTTTTTTGTTTTTGGTGGATTCATTTTGACTTTAGTATATGGTGATAGGCATGGGTCTAGTTTTAGTCCTGGGCATGTAGAAAGGCAGTTTTTCCAGCACTATGTCTTAAGCTATCTTTCTTCCAGTGACATGTTTGGCTTCTTTGTCAAACATTAGGGTTAGGGTTATTCCATTCACAAGGAAGACCCCTCATGAACTAAATACATTCCATTAGGTCTTTTTTTTTTTTCCTCAATTATACAGTGACATTTATTTTTTTTTTCAAAATTTTGATAAACCGATAGCAATGAGACAGTTTCAAATCAAATTGGAACTACAGTTTCAACAAATAATACACTGCATACATTCTTCTCAGTGGTCATCCATTAGGTCTTACCTCTAAACAGTATTACAGTGAGGGTAGAGATTCCTATAAATGTTCTTAAGGGGCACATCCAGACTATTGTTTAAAAGTAAATGCCATTTGTCCTCCTGAAACGCTGGTAGCAATAGTCTGAGTATTGTTTTCTTCATAAAGAAAGTATGTGAGGGCTGGCAAGATAGCTCAGTGGACTAAGCACTTGCTTAGATAAGTGAAGGGGTCGGGTTT
>NW_004528567.1:2155-3292 GCF_000260255.1 Octodon degus
CCTAATATTTTTTAGTTCTTTATGTATTTTAGTTGTAAGTCATCTGTTGGAATAGTTGTGTTTGTTATTTCTTTTTCTTTATTTTCTTTCTTTTTGTGTGTGTGTGTGTGTGGAACTAGGGATTGAACTCAGGCCCTTGCACTTGCCAGGCAAATGCTTATTCTACTGAGCTATCTCCCTAGGCCCTGTTTCTTAGCTCTGTTGGTTGTTTCCTTTGGTATGCATACAGTACTTTTATGACTGAGAACACAATAGATCTGTTTTTACTAGCATCACCACAGTACAGTATGCAACAAGATTACTAGGCAATACAAAATTTTAAACTCCATTATATATATATATATTTTTTTTTGGTGGAACTGGGGATTGAACTCAGGCCCTTATGCTTGCCAGGGAAGTCCTTATTTCACTGAGCCACCTCCCTGGCCCCTCCATTATAATCTTAAGCAATCACCTAATTGGTAACTTGTTCATGTGGTCATGGTGGTATATGTGGTCCATCATTCACTGAAATATTTTCAAATCAGCGTGTAATGCTGAATTGAAACATTTTTAATGACTGTGGATTATCAGTTTCTTTCTGTTTAGAATATGTACCATTCATTACTTTTAGAAGATGTGCCATCATACTTTTTATATGTGCTAGCCACCATTGTATGCAATACGTGTGTGTGTATGTGTGTGTTTATATACATATATACAAGTTTTTTTGAATTCTTATAGCACTTTGAGATAGCTTCCATTACTGTTCTCATTTATAGATGAAAACTGTAAAAGTTGTTCATCACAATGTGACTCCAGCAGTCTGCCTTTATAACATTCACTCATAATCACTTATTTTTGAGTACTTTTAGAGTTATGAGTATAAGATTATTTAATCTAATCTGCTTCTTTTGCAAAGAATTAGTAGAGTTCCTGTGTTGAATTCCCATGTGAGTGTGATTATGGTTTAAAATAAATTTTTATTTTTATCTTTTTGAGGCTACTCATGCAGAAAATAGGTGCTTCTACTAGAACATTGACAGCTATATATGTCAATATATATGTCGGCATCTTCAAAACAATAGTTAGATTAGTTGGTTTGATTTCTGTTCTTTGCTCATAATGATCTCATTTGAATTTTAGAATGCTTTTTTG
>NW_004528568.1:0-663 GCF_000260255.1 Octodon degus
GGAGCTGAGTAAGCAGTCTCGTAAGTGCAGTTCAGGGTAGGAGGGGCCCGCTCTGACAGAACAACCAGGCCTTCTGTCTGGGTCACTGAGTCACCATGGCTCGGTCCTAAAAAAGGAAAAATATACAGTTATAAAGGGAAGAGAGCTAAAGTTGTCGTCAGTGTAGGAAATTGAAATATTAGTGTTTAGGGAAAAAAATGATAATTACTGGATGTTAAAAGGATCACAAGAAGAGAGCGGAGGAGCGAAAGCATGCTCATGGAAAAGATCCTTGATGCTGGCGACGTAGCCCAGGTGAGATCTTGCAGAAGTACCTAGAGGGAAGAAGCCAGAGCTTTTTTCTGCACAACAGCAGCAGCCTGTCTGGTTACTGCAAACGTGATAGAGCTGTTGAAAGTCTTCAAATGAGATGCACACGTAAAGACGTAGCGCCATCTGGTGGTGTTTCTGAGCATTGCACTCTGCCTTGGCCCAACCCTGTTGAAAGTGCCTGTAAGGCTTTGTCTTCCTCCTCCCCTATCCCCAGGAGATCTGCTCCAAATCACACACAGCACTGAGTACTACTTACACTGCTCTTTCCCACACGCACGTGAGATAATGTTTTTAAAATGGGCCCAGTGTTTTCAGATGCAACATGTTGCCATCGACGGAAACATGCCTTCC
>NW_004528568.1:2825-3280 GCF_000260255.1 Octodon degus
AAAATATATTAAATGACTAAAGAGCCATAGGAACATAAAAAGTGCAAAAAGGAGCCATCGAGATAGCTCAGTGGACTAAAGCACCTACTTAGGCAAGCTTAGGCAAGCGAGGATCATGGTTCTATCCTGGCACCACATGCCGCGCCAGCCCTGCCCCCAGGGTGGGCTGAGCTGACCAGAGTCTGGACGTAGTGACGCAAGCCTATAATTCCAGTGCTGGGAGGCTGAAAACAGGAGGATCACTATGAGTCTAAGCTGCATAGTAAGACCCTGTAACAACCAAATACACTAAAATAAATAAATAAATAAATAAAGAGGTAGATGACAAATGGAACTTCTAGAGATGAAAAATAAATTAGATAGCATCAGTATCAGATGAAAAAATGCAAGAAAAATCTCAAAAGACTTGAAAGAAGAATAATAGAAATTGTTGAAAGTGAAGAAAGGATAAAATA
>NW_004528569.1:0-3190 GCF_000260255.1 Octodon degus
TGCATTTTGTTCCTTCTCGTCATTTTGTGTAGCACTGTCTTCTGACCTTTGTTGTAGATTTTTGCTGTAGTTATAACCTTCACACGTACTGAAGTTCAGGTGGAACTCTACAGAGTTTGGACTTAGCCAGCTGCGTCTGGCTTAGGTCTGGCTGCTGTGCTCAGCTCCTTCCGCTGTGGACCAGGGCTAGGACTGGGTCTGGGCATTCCCGGAACTCAGCAGAAATTCCAACTGGGTGGGAGGGATGGGGGAGGTAAGGCGGAGTTGTGGGGGGCGGCCTGAGGGTGTGGGAGAGGGTCCTGCCCAAGCTGCGCCTGGGCTGGGACTGGTCCCACCAGCGCAGGTTAGCAGGAAGCTCTCCAAACACTCACTGGACCTGGGCTAGGACTGGGTGTGGTGGTTCCAGGAAGTCGGCAGAAATTCCTACTGGCGGGAGGGGTGGGGATGTACGGCGGGAGTGGTGGGGAGGTATGGCGGAGTGGTGCGGGGTGGCCCGAGTGTGTGGGAGAGGGTCCAGCCCAAGCTGCACCTTGGCTGGGACTGGTCCCGCTGGCGCAGGTTAGCAGGAAGCTCTCCACACACTCACCGGACCTGGACTAGGACTCATTTTTTCATATATTTATTTGCTTCTTAATTTCATCCTCTGAGATGTGTTCATCTCAGATGCCCAATTCCGGATTGGGTCTTTAAATTTTGGGGCTCTAGTGTTTTTTAGTTCTTTATATGTTCTACAGAGCAGATCTTTGAGTGCTTATTACTAAAGATTTTTTCAAAATTTGTGGGTTGTCTTTTCACGGTGTTCGGAATTTCTTTTGACATGCAAAAACTTCTCAATAAGAGGAGGTCCCAGTTGTTAATTCTTTCAAGTACCACCCGAGCAATTTGATTTTTGTTCATGAACTCTTGGCCTACCCCTATGTCTTCAAGAGTTCCTCCTACTTTCTTTTCCAGGAGATTTAGTGTTTCTGCTTTAATGTTTAGATCTTTAATCCCTTTGACTTTAGCTTACTGGGTGGTGATAGACCTGGTCGTTTTAGTTTTCGGCATGTAGAAAGCCAGTTTTTCCAGCACCATTTGTTAAAGAGGCTATCTTTCTCCCAGTAAGAGTGTTTGGCCCCTTTGTCAAATATTATGTGGCTGAGTGTGTTCACAGAGGCTTCTGCATTTTCTCATGTATTCCATTGATCCTCACGTCTAGTTTTTTACCACTACTATGCTGATTTTATCACAGTAGCTTTGTAATATAATTTCAATTCAGGAATTGTAATGTCTCCTGCCTTGTCTTTGTTGGCAAGAATTACCTTTATATTCTCATTCTTTTCTGGTTCCAAATAAATAAAATGAACTAGGAATGATTCTCTAGGTCAGTGATGTATGTTGGTGGTAGTTTGATAGGGATTGCATTAAATCTGTTGAGCATTTTGGGAGTATGGCCATCTTCACAATGTTGATTCTTCCTATCTAAGAGCAGGGAAGATCTTTTCATTTTTCTGAAATACTGTATAATTTCTTTTGTCTGAGTACTGTAATTTTCCTTGAAAAGTTCTTGGATTTCTTTAGTTAAATTAGTTCCAAGGTATGTAATTTTCCGCAGTACTGTTGTAAAAGGTATTTTTTCCATATTTCCCTCTCAGTGTGTTTCTTATCTGTGTAGAGAAATCCTATTGACTTTTGGGTATTGACTTTATTTTTGTTGTTGTTGTTCTTGTTGTTGTTGTTGTTGTTGTTTGGGAGGTATTGACTTTGTATCCTGCTTTGCTACTGACTTTGTCTATCAATTCTGGTAGCTACTCAATGGAGCTTATTGGTTCTTCCAAGTAAAGTATCATGTCATCTGCAAATAATGACAATTTAACTTCTTCTTTGCCAATTCTTATTCCTTTTATTTGTCTCTCTCTCTTGTCTAATGGCTAAAGCTAGTGATTCCAGAGCTATATTGAATAGAAGTGGTGATAGAGGACATCCTTTTCCTGTGGCAGATCTGAGAGCAAAAGATTACATTTTTCCCCATTTAGAATTATATTAGCCATTGTGTTGTCATAGATGGCTTTTATCTGATTGAAGAAGAGGCCATCTATACCAATCTCCTGTAGAACATTGAACATGAATGAGTGTTGGACTTTGTCAAAAGCTTTTTCTGCATCGAGATGATCATGTGTTGTTTGAATTTAGGTCTATTGATATAGTATATCACATTTATAGTGTATGTTGCACCACTCTTGCATTCCTGGTATGAATCCTACCTGTTCACGGAGTATAATCTTCTTGCTGATATGCTATATTCTATTTGCTAAGATTTTATTGAGGATTTTGGCATCTATGTTCATGAAGGAGATTGGCCTGTAATTCTCTTTTACTTGTGTCTTTCTCTAGTTTTGGTATCAGCATAATACTTGCCTCCAGGACTGATTTTGGGAGGATTGCATCCTTTTCAATTTCACTGAAGAGTTTGAGGAGTATACAGATTATATCTTCTACAAATGTCTTGTAGAATTCAGCTGTGAGTCCATCAGGGCCTGGACTTTTCTTTGTCAGTAGGTATTTTCTTGCATTATGTATTTCATTTGCAGTTATTGAGTTATTGACAGGTGTTATATGCTCTGATTCAGTTTTGGTAATTTGTACCTTTGTACGAATCTGTCCATTTCTTCTGTGTCTTCTATTGTATGAGAGTAAACATTCTCAAAGTAGCTATTGATAATCCTCTGAATTTCCACTTGGTCTGTGGTAATTACATCATCATTTCATTCCTTATTGCTTGTATTTTAATTTTTTCTTTCCTCTTTTTGATAAGGTTAGCTAGGGGCTTATCAATTTTGTTTAATTTTTCAAGGTAGCAGCTTTTTTACACTGTTCCCATGTTATTTTATTATTACATTGTTATTATAATCATTATTTTATAGTAAATACCATTTACTTTGAAGGATGAAGCACAATCATTCTTAGGAAGGGTTGTACAGTTACTGCCTACCCACACATACATAGTATAAAATGAGCTGAAAAGTTTTTAGGCAAATATAACTACACTCATCTCTGAGGCCTTATGTTTCTTTTTTTCAAAATTTTATTGATAAACAGATACCAATGAGACAGTTTGAAATCAAATCGGAAGTACAGATTCAACAAATAACACACGGCATATATTCATCTTAGTGGTTAATTGCTGTACACGATGCGGACTTGAGATCCT
>NW_004528570.1:0-3248 GCF_000260255.1 Octodon degus
GGGCTGTGCCACGGAGCTATATCCCTGGCACAGTTTAGTGTTTTTTGTTTTGTTGAGACAGGCTCTGGCTCTGCAGTTCAGGCTGGGCTTGAACTCATTTTGTGGCCCAGGCTGACCTCGAACTCACAGCGATCATTCTGCCTCAGCCGCCCCCCCCCCCCGAGTGCTGGGATTACAGGTGTGCGCCACCACACCTCGCAATAAATTTCTAAGGCACACGTGGGCTTCAGGCCACATCCCCAGGCCTGTGGAGCTTCTTCATGCTGTTCCTCTCCCTTCCAGGAATCTGGGGCCCAGATGGAGAACAACTCTCTCAGCTATGAGTTCGAGTACGGGGATTATGTGGACCTTCCAGATGTCCCTGTGGACTGCTCAGGTGGCACATGCCTGGCCACTGACACCTTCCATGTGGCCCCACTGCTGATCTATGCTGCCATCTTCCTGGTGGGGGTGCCGGGCAACCTCATGGTGGCCTGGGTATCAGGGAAGTGGGCCAGCAGCAGGGTCAGGGCCACCTGGTTCGTGCACCTGGCAGTGGCCGACCTACTGTGCTGTCTGTCAGGGATGCTCCTGGCGGTGCCGCTGGCGCACCGTGGCCACTGGCCATTCGGGGCGCTGGGCTGTCGCCTGCTGCCTGCGGTTGTGCTGCTGTCCATGTTCGCCCGGGTGGTGCTGTTGGCGGCCCTCAGCGCAGACCTCTGTCTGCTGGCGCTTGGCTCTGCCGGCTGGGCTGGGGGGCCTCGGGCTTGCAGGGTGCGGGTGGCCCAGGGCGCGGCCTGGGCAGTGGCCCTGCTGCTCACGGTGCCCTCGGCCCTGAACCGTCGCCTGCACCAGGAGCACTTCCCGGCCCGGCTTGAGTGCGTTGTGGACTACGGCGGCTCGACCATCTTGGAGGGCACGGTGACTGCCGTGCGGTTCATCTGTGGCTTCCTGGGGCCGCTGGCACTCGTGGTCGGCTGCCATGGTGTCCTGCTGTGCCGAGCAGCCCCACGTCACTGGCCACTGGGCACAGCTGTTGCGGTGGCCTTCTTCGTGTGCTGGGCCCCCTACCACCTGCTGGGGCTGGTGCTGGCCGCGGCTGCCCCACACTCGGTGCTCCTGGCCCGAGCCCTGCATGCTGAGCCCTGGGTCCTGGGCCTGGCCTTCGCTCACAGCTGCCTCAACCCCTTCCTCTTCCTGTATTTCGGGCGGGCTCGACTGCGCCAGTCTCTGCCTGCTGCATGTCACTGGGCCCTGCTGGAGTCCCAGGACCAGGAGGACAGCGTGATCAGCAAGATGTCCACCAGCCAGGAAATGGTGCTAGAGATGGAGGTGTAGACAAGGAGGATACTGGCTGGTAATCTAGCCCATCTCGCACAGCTGGCTTCGGGGGGAGCTGCATCCAGGGGTGCATGGAGGTCTTCATTTCCTTCATTCGTTCATTTATTCAATCAACAAACAATTATCAAGTGCTTGCTGTGTGCAAGGCCCCGACAGAGGCACTGTGGCCTGGCAGACAGCAGAACCCACACAGTGCTGACATCCTGCTGGAGGAAAGTGGGCAGGAAGCAAAGTAACGTGGGCAGAATGGGGACCGAGTCCAGAGTGATACATGCAATGATATCAGTAAGTCTGCCCTGCAGTGAGCCTCAAATGAAGCAAAAGTTGAGCCAAAACCCAAAGAAGAGAGAGAGGAGTCACGCTCACACCAGGGGCAGAGCTGTTCCAAGCAGCAGGAATAGCATATGCGAAGGTCCCGGGGCAGGCTGGGCGTAGCCCTGGCGTAGAGCTCTTGTCTTGCATGTCCCCTGAAACATGGACACAAACTTATGCTCGAGCATTGTATGTTGTTTATCTGAAACTTAAATTTACTGAGCATTCTGTGTGGTTTTTTTACCCCCCTAAAATAGGCAACTCAATTTTTTTTTTTTTGCTGTACCAGGGATTGAACTCAGGACGTTGAGCTTGCCAGGCAGGCACTTATGCCCCTGAGCTATATATCTTTGGCCCTAAGTAACTTAATTTTGAACAAAGTATATTGATCGACGTGCCTTAAATTTTTAATAAGGCCCTGTGCTTGCTGGTGTAGACCACACTGTGGAGGGATGGGAGAAGCCCAAAGAGGAGGCTGCTGCAAAAGTCAGAGCAGAAGGCAAGTGCGACTTGAATCAAGGTGACAAAGCCAAGGGGACAGGAGGCTGCTGGGAAGGAAAGGCACGTCCAAGACCTTGGGCTTGGCATTCAAGGCTGTCCTGCCCCAGTCCATGCATTCATCTCTGGCTGGCAGATCCTCATCGGACAGAGCACTGGTCCTCACAATGTCTACACCATAGTCTCCTCTCCCTGTGACAATGGGGCCTTACCTGGCCAAGGGCTTTGCAGATGTGGCTAAGTTAGGGACCTGGAGGTGGAGTGTGGTCCTGGATCCTTTGGGTGGGCCCTATGTCAGCACAGTGGTTCTTGAAAGAGAGGGTCAGGAGGTCAGGGTTGAGGGGCACAGGTGACCTCCAGCGAGGAGGCCAGAAGGTGGATTCTCTCTGGAGCATCCTGTAACTGCCTGGACTTCAGGTCTGAGATCGGCACACTTTAGGAGAACATGTATTTTTTTGTTCTATTTTGTTTTTGATTTTCTTGAGACCAAGTCCAACTATGTAGTTCAGGGTGGTTTGGAAATCACTTCTGTGGCCCAGGTTGGCCTTGAACTCACAGCGATCCTCCTGCCTCAGCCTCCCAAGTGCTGGGCTTATAGTGTGTGCCACCACGCCTGGCTCTAGTAGTTACCTTTATGTTACTATCATGACATATTTGGCACAGGCTGCCAATGAAAAAGGAGGTTTGTTTAGCTCATGGTGTATGAAGTTGGAAGTTCAGTCAGCATAAGGCAGGCTTCATGAAGATTCCTTTGGCCATAAAAGAGAGCCCCGCACACCACCTACAGGAGTAGCTCCTTATATCCCAGACCAGAGAGCTGAGTGGGGCCAGGCTTGCTGCTTTTATCACAAGCAGCCAATGAGAACGAAGGGCCCGCCCCCATGACCTAAAGACCTCTCGCTTGGCCCCACCTCTTAAAGGTCCCACAGCACCTTCCACTAGCTTAACCCCAGGGCTAAGCTCCAGTTACATGAACCTTGAACATCAAGGCACAATAAAATCAAGCTCAAGCCATTAGCGAAGCTAATTTCTGTCTCTCCTCCTCCCTTCCTATGAATTAGAACCAAATTTTCATTATTTGTTGGACCTCTGGGAATGTGTTTGGGTCTCACAAGTCA
>NW_004528571.1:0-673 GCF_000260255.1 Octodon degus
TAGATTTTCGAATATTGAACCATCCTTACATCGCTGGGATGAATCCTACCTGGTCATGGTGTATGATCTTTTTGATAATTTACTGTATTCTATCTGCTAGGATTTTATTGAGGATTTTTGCATCTATGTTCATGAAGGAGATTGGCCTGTAGTTTTCTTTGTTAGTTGTGTCTTCCCCTGGTGTTTGGTATCAGTATAATACTTGCCTCCAGGAATGATTTTGGGAGAATTGCTTCATTTTCAATGTCATCGAAGAGTTTGAGGAGTACAGGGACTATATCTTCTGTAAATTTGTTGTACAATTCAGCTGTAAATTCATCCAGACCTGAACTTTTCTTTGTCGGTAGGTTTTTTATTACATCTCGTATTTCATTGGCTGTTATTGGGCTATTGAGAGTAGTTATACCTTGTTGAAGTAGTTGTGGTAATTTGTACCTTTCTATGAATCTGTCCATTCCTTCTGTGTCTTCTATTCTATGAGAGTAAAGATTATTGAAGTAGCTATTAATAATCTTCTGAATTCCCACTGGGTCTGTGGTAATTACACCCTTTTCTTCCCTTATTGCTTGTGGTTGAAGTTTTTCTTTACTCTTTTTGATGAGGTTAGCTAGGGGCTTATCAATTTTATTTAATCTTTCAAAGAACCAGCTTTTTGCTTTTTTAATTCTTTGAA
>NW_004528571.1:2328-3313 GCF_000260255.1 Octodon degus
TATGTCTCCTTGTGTTTTTCATTGGGTTTAGGTTACTTGGCATTCTGTAAGCTTCAGTTACTTGAATGTCAAATTGTTTCCTCATATTTGGGAGGTTTTCTGCTATTACTTCTGCCCATATTTTTTTAATGTCATTTGTATTGACTCCTTCTTTCTCATTGATGCCTATTAGTCTCACATTGTTCATCTTTGCATTATCTTGCAGGTGCTGAATTATTTTTTCCTGCATCCTCATTGTTTTTAAGAGATCCTTTCTTACCTTTGCACTAGCTGCACCAGCGTCTTAAAGATCTGAAACTCTGTTTCCCTTTTACTTAAATGGCTTTGCAAGCTTATGACTGAGATTTTAAATTCCTCTCTACCTCTTTGACTCTGCTTCATGCAATCTATTTCTTTCCTGTATTGCTCATTCAAGGAATCCATCATTTTTCTAATCTCCTCTATTTTTTATATCAATGTCTTCTTTAGATGCTGTTATTAATTCTGTTATTGCAGTGTTTTTTCAGATTGGGTTTCCTCCATATGTTTCTGTAGCTGATTCTTTATTTCAGATGCTATGAGTTCCAAGAATTCTTTTCTTATTTCAGAAAATTCTGCTCTGAATTCCTCTATGAATTTCTGCTATTGTTTATTTACTATCGACACTATTAATTCATACATTTGAGCTAAACTAGTGTCTTCTGCACTTGTTCTGGATGGACACTGGGTTTCCTCCATATGTTTCTACATTTGATTCTTTACTGCAGATTTTTTTTTTTACATCAGTTATTTTATTTTAAAGAAAAAAAATCAATGGTATAAAATCTCAAAACAAGATTTTAGGAATGTAACAATGGTTAGTATATTGTGTATTGTTACTGCCAAAGTAGTTTCTCATATTACAAGATATAGGCAAGAAATAATAAATAAACAACATAGGTACCAACGTCTTTTTTTTTAAAGTCAACAGAAAATGGAAATATACTTTTTAAAGTTTCTAATACTA
>NW_004528572.1:0-506 GCF_000260255.1 Octodon degus
CTGCCCCCAAAATGGTAGAACTGCAGTCCAGCCTCTTCCCAGTGCGCTGTTCCTATTCTGCCAGCTCACCTGACAGAGGCCCGGAAGCCAGGCGTGAGCATCCTTGCAGGAGCCGGAGCACTCAGCTTAGAGAACTGATTTCTGAGAGGGTGCCTGCATTCTCTTCGAAAGCCCGGCCAGTGTAACGTCTCCTTGATGCTGACTTGTGCTGGCTTAGCGTCAGCCTGCAGGCAGTCAGGAGAAGATGATGAAAGGACAGCTTCTTGGGAGACAAGAACTTTCAGAGAGGATCCAAGGCTTTTCCTAGTAAGAAAACACTGCTTGCCCCTTGCAAACCTATTCTCAATCCTCCCCTAGAGTGCAGGAGCAGCAGCTGCTGGCTAAGGCTGAGGGAGGAGAGGGGAGCAAGGATGAGACAGACAAGACTTGGCCCAAGCACAGCTTCCCCAGCCGGGAGTACCAGCCCAATGCAGACTCTGGTTTGTACCACAGCCTCAGAACAGAGC
>NW_004528572.1:1916-3439 GCF_000260255.1 Octodon degus
GCCCTTTCAGGGGTGGTGCTGCTTTAGCTGCTAAATAGTAGGAGATTAGAAGCCACAGCTGCGCCTGGAGGACTCCATAGGCTTTGCAGTGGGGGAGGAACGGAGGCGGAGCAAGCTGGAATAGGAAGCAGCGAGGCTGCCACCGAAGGCAGCACGCAAGTTCTGCAAAATGTTAAAGATAGAGCTAAGATACAGGCTTGGAATTCCACTTCTGTTAGAAGCTAAAAGAACTGAAAGCAGGGACATAAATAGCTCCTTGTTGTCCGTGCTCACAGCAGCACCATCCACAGTAGCCAAAACAAGAAAATGATCTCAGGGTCCATGCAGATGAGGGGAAGGCCGCAGGCTGCACCCGTGCTCAGCAGAGCACCAGTCGACTCTAGAAAGAGTGAGCACGTAATGTGCTGCGATGTCAGTGAATCTTCAGGACGCTGTCCTGTACTACAGGACGGAAACGGGATACCAAGGGTCAACTCGTATACAATTCCATTTGTACAGAGTTTTGGGAGTAGTCAAATTCAGAGTAGACACAAAGTACAATGATGGCTACCAAGGGCACCCAAGGGAGGAGAGGACACTGGTAATGTTTAACGTGTTTGGTTTCTGTGGGAAGATGGAAAAGTCCTGGAGGTCCAAGCGCAGTGCTTAATCCCACCATCAGGAGTTAAATTTGTCAGCTGTATGCTATGTCTGTTTATCAAAATAAAAGAGGAGACGCCACAATACCAGCAGACACTGATAATGCAGGGAGTGCCCAGATCGAACCGTGGGACCAGGTGCCTATGGATAGGCGAGCGTGTGCTGTGCTGTTCCTTTGTTCTCGCGGAGGTCTGCAGGGACGCCTTCACTGCCACCAACTGCTTCTGTGGCTTCCTCCTGCCTAGATATGGACATAAGCCTTGTGTG
The DNA here is from genome assembly GCF_000260255.1 of Octodon degus. Lineage (NCBI taxonomy): Eukaryota > Metazoa > Chordata > Mammalia > Rodentia > Octodontidae > Octodon > Octodon degus. The sequence goes on from NW_004528572.1 coordinate 2,823, forward strand.
TTCACCTTCACTATTTTTCCACTGAGCAAAAATTACATGGATCCAAAATACATCATATGGTACAGAACAGTATAGCCTAGCCTAGCACCACAAAGCACAGCTTAGCCTAGCCTAGCCTAGCGTAGCGTAACACGGCACGGCACGGCACAGCATTACATAGCACAGCATAGCACAGCACAGCACAGCACGGCACGCCATGGCATACAGCTTTGGAATTGGGGCACAGCACGGCATAGCACAGCATGCCATGGCATATAGCTTTGAAATTGGAAAGATATAAATGTGAGTTCAAATTCTGTGCTCATTAGCTGCGTGAGCTATCCATGTTACTTCATCTCTCCATGCCTTGGCTTCTTTGCAAAATAGTACCAGTCACACTTCCAGGAGTCGTTCTGAGAAATGAAAAGCTCTTACGTTCAATAATGAGAGCAGCCGCCACTACTGTTCATGTAGCAGCAGCAGCAGCAGCAGCAGCAGCAGCAGCAGCAGCAGCAGCAGCAGAACAACTACAACTGTAAGAGTTGGAAAAGTGCAAAAGGGAGCCATTAAAGTTATGTCTAAAAATATTGGCTCTCTGATATTCCTCAGAAGTAAAATATTAAGCTCTCATTTGGCAT
>NW_004528573.1:0-3202 GCF_000260255.1 Octodon degus
TGTGTGTGTGGCAGTTTTTAAGTTATTAGTTTTTAAAATCAATACTTTTTAATGGAAACAACTTGACCAAAAATCTGTCACAGAATTTTGAGACCTATTAAAACAAAGTTTAATAAGAAAAAAAAAAAAGAAAGAAAGAAAGTCTTAGAAAAATAGGGTCAAAGTAAGTTCCAAACAAGAAAAAGAAAAGAAGAATTTGATGAAATTGAAAACAGAAAACAATAGAAAAATCTATTTAAAAAGTTGGTTCATTGCAAAGACCAAGAAAACTAATGACCTCTAACAAGGCAGACAAAGAAAAGACAAGATACAAATGATCAATCTCAGGAAAGAAACAGTGTGTGATTGCTGACCCCACAGACATCAAAATGTTAGTAGGAGGGTACTACATGCAATTTGGATCACAGAAATTTGATACTTTTAACCAATAGACCATCTTTTTAAAAACTATCACAAGCTATTCAATATGGAAAACATTATGCTACTTTCCCCCTAAAACTCTTAAGTAAATTAAAGTTGTGAGTTTAAAACTTCCATAAGGCCAGGTTCAGTGACCCACACCTGAAGTTGCAGCAGTTGGGAGGCCGTGGGAAGTTCAAGGCCAGCCTGATCTACACAGTGAGATGATCCTCACTGTAAATAAATAAATCTCTCATAAAAGAAATCTCCATGCCCATGTAGTTTCACTGGAAAATTCTACCAAACATTTAAAGAAGAATTAGCATTAATTACTCAATATCTTTCAGTAAAAAAAGAAGCAAAGCACATACCAATTAATTTTAGGAAGCTAATTAAACCCTGTGATACCATTGCCAGGCAAGGACATTACAAGAAAAGAAAACTTTACAATAGAGCCAATAGAGCCTTTTTTGTCAGATAAAACACTATATGATTTTAATTCTATTTTCTTTACAATAGAGCAGAAATATAAGGGTTTTTCCCCTTCCTTTTCTTTCTTTTTTCTTTTCTTTTTCTTTTTTTTTTTTTCGTATTTTAGTACAGGGTCTACAGGGTGTTCAGGGTCTCACTATGTAGATCGGACTCGCAGTGATCCGCCTGTGTTCAGTCTCCCAAGAGCTGGGATTACAGGCATGCACCACCACGCCCTGTCTCAATTGCCCTCTCAGCGCATCCCAGGGCCAGGGGGCACCGCAGGCCTGGGGATCGAACCTTGGCTGCTACGCTCTGCCTATGCAGGCGCTTTAATCCACTGAGCTATTTGACAAGCCCTAGAATAGCCCCCATGAGCAGAAATATAAGTTTTTATATTTTTATTTTTTACTGAAGAGTCTACAGGGTGTTCAGGGTCTCACTACTAGATCGGACTCATAGTGATCCTCCTGTTTACAGCCTCCCAAGAGTTGGGATTACAGGCACACACCACCATGCCCAGTCTCAATCCCAGTCTCAGGGTGCCCCTGGGGCATTGCTGGCACGGCAGGCCCAGGGATTGAACCCCCGGCCCCTGCACCTGCTTGCAGGTACTATAATCTGCTGAGCTATTTGGCCGGCCCCCAGAGATATAAGTTCTGAACGAAATAATAACAGACAGAATCCAGGAGCACATACAAACACTAACAGAGTAGGCCCAAGTGGGGGCGAGCAGGAGCCTCTGAAGGGCCAGGAGGGCCAGGTGCTACCATCTAGACCTACTTGCTTGGCCAAACGCAAAGCTCTCGGCTCGAATGTAGTGCCCGGAGCAATGAAAGCTAGGCTGACCGCGGGAACTTGATGCGATGGTTGAAGAGCCGTCAAGCGCATGCCACTGGCCAGGCTCCTCAGTCCCCTGAAGCTTTTGTCTCTCCATTCCTCAGACGGGAGCCACACCAGCTCGCACACAGCCAGGCCACGGGGAAGTCTGGGCCATGGAGGCCTGTCTGCGAAGAGTGTAGCAGAGCACCTACCTTGGCTCAGTGCTCAGCTGTAGCTTCAATTTACTCCAAAAGCCGGAACGTGACTTGAAAGTCAGACATGCGTTTTGCTCACCTCAGTGTATTTCATAGGACGTAGCAAGGCACTGCCACTCAGAAGACATCAGACAAACACAAGTGCATGCTGTAAGTTGAAGGAAGTCTGGAGCCCCAGCTGCTAAGGCCACACGTAGGCCAGAGACACACGCGGAACTAGACACGCGGCGGGCTTGCACGCTGCGCTGCACGCAGCGATGAGCAGACTCATTTCCCAAAGCCAGGCTGCTGTGGAGGGCAACAGCACTACAGATAAGTGAAGCCCCTCCAGGGGCCAGAGTCCTCGCCCACCTGCTCTTTTTCCTTTCTGAAATTTCGATGATCTAAGAGTTTGAAATTTTTCTCTTTCAGTCTTTAAAAGTAAAGAACCATATTTTATACAGTTAAGTTCTGACTCATCTCATAATTCTCTATAGCTTCAGGCTAATTTAATTGTTGGAATTAGTCCCCTGAAGAGTTGAGAGAGACCAGTGATAATCAAGTTAAATTCGCTCTGCATGATCAGTGTTTAATTAGGTATTGTTGAGAAATCCTTGTTAATTACAGTGTTGGTGTCATCACCAAACGATGATTCACTCCTTAAACATCTCGGAGGAAGTTAAGGCAATGCGTATTGTGACCCAGAACCAGTTCAGGCCCTAAATAAGCTGCAAATACAAAGTGTCCCACACAAATATGCTCAACTGATTTTTAGGAAAAATATGAAATGAATTCAATGAAGAAAGAACAGTCTCTTTTTAAAAAAGACCCTGGAAAATTTGGACATCCCAAGGTAAAAAACAAATATACACTAAAACTTCACCGCTTACACAAAAATCAACTCAAAATGGGTCCTACATTTAAATGTAAAACATGACAGCAAGAAATTGTTGGAGCCTGGCACAGTGATGCATGCCTGTAATCCCATCGCTCGGAGGCTGAGGCAGGAGAACAGGACGTTTCCTATGAAAGTAAACACATAAGATCACGTAACCCAGCAAATGTATCCTGGGCATTTGTGCTGGAGACATGAAAATTTATGTCCATAAAAAACCTGTATATGGAGACCCAGTCCTAGCCCAGGTCCGGTGAGTGTGTGGAGAGCTTCCTGCTACCCTGCGCTGGTGGGACCAGTCCCAGCCCAGGCGCAGCATAGGCAGGACCCTCTCCCGCCCCCTCGGGCTGCCCCCCACCCCTCCCACCGAGTAGGAATTTCTGCTGACTTCCGGGAACCCCCAGACCCAGTCCTAGCCCAG
>NW_004528574.1:0-685 GCF_000260255.1 Octodon degus
GCTTAAGTCAATGAGAAGAAAGATTTGTACTAATAGTATTTGGACAAGATATCCTGTCTGCTTCTTCTACTACAGATAACCACTAAGAAGATAACAATGTACAAGGTATTAATTATTGAAAATGTCCTATTAATCAGCTTTGAAACTCTCTCATTGATATTTGTTTCTCAATAAATTAAAACAAATTTTTTTAAAAAAAAAAGATAAACACAATGGTCTCTACGACCAATACTCTTCACCAGATATTCACACAATAGGAAGGAAAGGAACTTGGAAAAACAGGCCAATTATGAAAAGACTTATGAGGCAATGTTGGCCACCTTGAAGAAAAAAGACAAAACCCTCTGCACCACGTCCCTTCTACTCCATGATGCCCCTCCAACTATGCAACTTATTTTCTCTGGAACACTACCACGTCAAATCCATGCTTCAAGGCAGAGAAGCAGCTGAGCACAGACATCCGGCACTTGGTGTACAGGTTCTCGTTACCAAGGTCTGAACCCTGCTCTACCACTAACTAGCTGTATATCCTGGCTTAAATTATTCTCTGAGCTGGACATGATGGCACATACCTGCAATCTCACTACTGGCCAGCTGCTGAAGGAAAATGCAAATGTGACCCTAGTCTGGGTAACAGCAACTCAGTTAAGGCCCCATTTCAAAATTCAAAAAGTTTTAACAGCTG
>NW_004528574.1:1760-3255 GCF_000260255.1 Octodon degus
ACATTTTCATTACCTGGTCCAAAAACTTCTGTAACAGGAGAACTGAAAGGAGAAGGAAAAGTCCATTTCTTCCAAGGCTCCTGAATCACCCTAAACCCACATTGAGGGCAGTCTGGTGGTTTTCCCCAGCACAACCCCCCAATAATATCAAGTTAAAGAAAATGTAAAGTGCACACAGTCTGTTACTCTGAAAAGCCTAAGTATTATGCATATTTCTATAGCAACTGAGAAGCTAATCAGAGACCAGTGTGTACCACCTCATAATATTCCTGTAGTAAATCTTAGTTTAGGGTCCCTTTACCCACGCCACCCGCTCAAGAAAGGTAGTTGAACGTGGTAGCACACACTTATAATTCCAACACTTTAGGAGGCCAAAGCAGGAGACCTGCAAGTTTCATCCCAGTCTGGGAAACTTAACAAGATTCTCTCAAAACAAAAAATTAAAAGGGCTAGAGATATTGCTTAGTGCAAAGGCCTTGGATTCAATCCCCAGTACAATAAATGGACTGACCAAGCAATCAACCAATCCATAGAAATAAAACTTACACTATTAGTATCTTAATTTAGTTAAGTGCAAGGCACGCACAAAAAAAGGAAAAGCAAACCTAAAAATTTCTCCTTTATAACTATTATGGGAAGGGCCAGCCAAATAGTCCAAAGGATTAAGCAGGCGCAGGGGCCAGGGATTCAATCCCTGGGCCTGCCACCCATGCTGGCCCCAACCCTGGGGCATGCTGAGAGAGCAACTGAGACTGGGCGTGGTGGCACATGCCTGTAATTCCAGCTCTTGGGAGGCTGGAAATAGGCAGATCACTCCAAGTCTGATCTAGCAGTAAGACCCTGAACACCCTGCAGACTCTTCCCTAAAAATTACAAAACATAAATAAATAAACAAACACACAAACAATTATGGGAGCATTCCCTCACATAACTTTAATGACTGCCATAGATCTAAAGGGGTCAAAAGACTAATATGAAATAATGATAGCTTTAAAAAAAAAAAAATGGCAGGTAGCTCTTAATTATGTAGCAAGCCCTGACCTAGAAAAACTCATTTAATTCTCACACCAGCCTTGAAGGGCCACTATTATTATCACTATTTACATATTGCAAAAATATAAAGAGGCCAAGTAACATACCTGCCCCTGTGCCACATAGCTAGAGGTAGAAGGAAAGAGTTTTAAACTCAGACACCTGGTCTCCTGAGTCAGGACTTTTATTCACTACATTGTGCTGCTCTTCAAGCAGGAGAAAAACTGATTCATCCAAAAGGCATAATCCTACATTTAAAAAAAAAAAAAATTTCTAATCCTTCCACCTAAGAAAAGCACTTCTTTGCAGGTTTATATCCTTGCACTAAACCTTAGCTCATTAACATTTTCATTTCCTAAGAAGGGAACATTTGGGGCCAGGGAGATAGCCCAGTGGAATAAGCACATGCCTGGCAAGTGAAAGGACCTGAGTTCAATCCCTGGTTCCGCAAAAAAAAAAAAAA
>NW_004528575.1:0-1425 GCF_000260255.1 Octodon degus
GAAAGAAAGAAAGAAAGAAAGAAAGAAAGAAAGAAGCAAGTAAGTATTGGTGGGCCTGGAAGAGTCTCCTCCATAGATAAGAAAGGAAGAAAATGTTCTTGGTGGCCTGTGTCGCAAATTTTAATTTAAATTCATTTGTGCATCACATTGACAACGAGGATTTCTCCTAATGATTTCTGTCATAAAGGTATGTAAAAATGGCAGTTATTGTTTTTACTTTTAGAAAGTAACTAATTAGTCAGCAGCTAATTTACTAGTGAAATAATTAACTCGGGATTTGGTGCTATGCTTCTTGTCTTCCATGCCCTCTCACGATCAGGACGTGATATATTGAAGGTGCTTTTTCCTTGGTCATATACTAAGGCTAATTATCCAGCTAAATTTCAAGCTTAGTTACCATTAATCTTATTAAGAAAATAAAACAAGGGGCCAGGGAGATGGCTTAGTACAATAAGGGCTTCCCTGGCAAGCACAAGGGCCTGAGTTCAGAGTTCAATCCCAGGTCCTGAAAAGAAGAAGAAGAAAAGAAAAGAAAAAAGAAAAGAAAAGAAAAGATAAGATAAGATAAGATAAGATAAGATAAGATAAGATTGCCTTACAGAGTCTATCCCTCGCAAGCAGGAGGAATTGAGATTTCTTCCAGATTCTCATATGAAAAACGAGATGTTAATTCGATATGAGAGAAAACCAAAAATAACTTTAAAGTGTCACTCACCAGTTTAAATTCTTGCCCAAGTCTCCCTTGTGCTGATCTCCTACTAGAGGGGGAAGAGAAGCCAAGATGAAGGGGTGTTTCTGACTCTTGTGTCAGTCTGATGGATGGTGGTTGGGCAATTTGGGAGCTTAGCCCTGCTGAAGAAGTTGTGTGTGTGTGTGTGTGTGTCTGTGTACACATACATTTCTTAATCTATTTCATGTTAGCCCATGAGGTACACTAACCTAAATTGATAATTTGGTGTATCCCCCGTCCATTAAACTATATCTCTCTCTCTCTGCTCTATAACTACAACGTTACTTGCATCCAAATATAAAGCAAATAACGTACCAAAGCGTAGCCTGGAATTATCTTTGTATTTCGTGGTATCGCAAAACCTTTCTCACTTCCATCATTCCCTTGTGAAATTATATTAAGATGAGCTTTGTGACACAGCACACTGCTGGAGATTCTAGACACTTTGACTCAACGAGTTCTATATTTTTTTTTTCGTTTTCCTCCTGAGGAAATAGTGGTAGTAAAATTATAGCAGTTTGATGATGTCGAAAGTGAAAAGCTGTCCACTGTCCTCTCTAAGGGGAATTGTCTTTGTAGATGACAGGAGCTTTGCAAAATATTGTGCCGTCTGCAGACAATGTGGCAAAGAGAAAGGAGGACTGAATTTTGGGAAATCGTCACTTTGAGGACTACGAACACGACAGGAGTGACTT
>NW_004528575.1:1795-3175 GCF_000260255.1 Octodon degus
AATCCCATAAATACACAACAATTGCACAAACATACATGCAATTATATCATATTAAACAAAAAGTTAATACTCAAAAATTATGTTTCTATTTCAGGACAATGTTTACTAAATGTGCTGAGCATTAAGTATTAAAAATTCTGGAAATATACATATGTTCCGTATTTGCATTTTAATTACTCCCTCTTAACATTTTAATAAGATAAGTTTCCAGACAAATATTAAAGTATCAATGAAATTCAAGATTTTAGTACTGGGTGAATTCCTTTTACAGAGCTGGTATTTGAAAATTATTTGGAGCTATGTTAAATCACAGATGTACTATCACACATGACTTCTCATTGTTTTAAAGTAAGGTTCAAACTAAGAACAATGTTATTGAATGTTTTATTATTTTTTTTTACCTATTCTCATTGTCATTTAAAAAATATATTTTTGGCAAACAATTGCACTCATCATGGGGACTTGATGCATATAAATATTGTACCTTAAAATTTTTATTTTCTCTTCACTCCACATGCATCTAGGACTGTCCTCATACAAGTGTTCTTCATTTCAAAATATGTAAACAGTTCAGAGAAGTAAGTGTGCATATGGACAGTGTATATAATGTACGTATGAACAAAAATATAAGAAAAAAGACTCATACACATCATTTGTCTATTTTTAAAATGTTATAATATTTAACTATTTTTGTCACGTGGGACATTTAAGAATACTTTATCTACGTTTATTGTTTTGGGAGTAGGGGCTCCTCGGTCTCTTGGTGGTTTGAAGGAGAAAATGTGAAGATATTTAGAAAATAAAGACCAGAGGTAGAGGTGGTGTCAAGGCTGCTTGACTGGTTGGGCAGGAGGAGCAGAAAACAACAGCAGGGGTGTGTATTTATACGCTTGCAAATTTAGCATGGAGACACACAAGGATGCCTAGCAGCTTACAGCTGAAATTGTCCAGGCAGGATACTTTTCTCAACTACGAGGCCCTGAGATTGATTCCCATTAAAAGAAAAAAAACAATCAAAACAAAACAAAGTTTAAAAAACCAAGCAAACTAAAAAACAAACTACAACAAAAAGAACACTAAGTTATCCTCACTGTTTTAGACACTCAGGCATTGTGTTACCTCTACACGTACTTTTCTAGCTTCCGCCAATCACAACATTAGGGATTATGGAACATACGAGCCTAACGTGCTGTATGCTAAGCATCTCTTCTCCCGGAGGCAAGCACCAGCTCCAATGTACATATTAGCTCATTGCATTTTTAACAAGTGGAGTGCATGAAAATTCACTCACCAAGTTCTTGAAAATTAAGGGTCAGCTTTTGCTAGCACAGCAGTCAAGATGTTGCTGTTAAAATACTACCAGAGTTCAGCTTCTACTCA
>NW_004528576.1:0-582 GCF_000260255.1 Octodon degus
GTAAGTTCACAGCTATGAATTTCCCTCTGAGAACTGCTTTCATCGTATCCCATAAATTACGATATGTTGTTCTTGAATTTTCATTGAATTGTAGATATTGTTGAATTGAATTTTTTGTTTAACTTCATCTGTGACCCATCGGTTGCTGAGTAGGGCGTTATTTGTTTTCCATGTATTTAAGGTTTTTTTCTGGTTTCTGTTGTCATTTATTTCCAGTTTCATTGCATTGTTGTCAAATTATGTGCATGGGATAATTTCTGTTTTCTTGCATATACTTAAACATGATGTATGGACCTGTATGTTGTCTATTTTAGAAAGTGGCCCATGTGCAGCTGAGACAAATGTGTATTCAGCTGTGTTTGGGTGGAGCACTCTGTATATGTCCACTAAGTCCATTTGTTTCAAGCTCTGATTCATTTCTCTTATTTCTTTGTTAAGTTTTTGTCTGGTTGACCTATCTTTGGGAGATAAGGGTGTGTTAAGGTCTCCTGTTAAAATTGTGATTTTGAATATTAGATTTTTCATGTCCATTAAGATTTGCTTTATATAGTTGGGTGCTCCCGTGTTTGGTGCATACATATT
>NW_004528576.1:2212-2819 GCF_000260255.1 Octodon degus
CTAGCTGTGTGGTTGTATCCTCAACCCTCTCTGTAGGGCTTTCTGCTGCAGTGTTACACCCCAGGCCTGTATGGCAGGCCTTAGCTAGCCTGTAGGGGACAACGTGGAGTAGGGGTAGAGGCAGCTCTCCCACACACTCACAGCGTCTGGGCTAGGACTCTGTTTGGGTGTTTCCAGAATGCAGCAGAAATTCCTACTCGTGGGGTGGGGTGGGGGAGGTGCTGCAGAGTGGTGGTGGGCGTCCCAAGGGGGTGGAAGACGGTCTGACCCATGCTCTGCCTGGGTTGGGACCCAGAGTTGGTCTCACTGACACCGGGTAGCTGGAAGCTCTCCCACACACTCACTGGACCTGGGGTAGGACTGGGTCTGGGGGTTCCCGGAATGTGGCAGATATTCCTACTCAGCGGGCGGGGTGGGTGATGTACTGCGGAGTGGTGGTGGGTGTTCCAAGGGGGTGGAAGACGGTCTGACCCATGCTGCCCCTGGGCTGGGACCCAGAGTTGGTTCCGCCGGTGCAGGGTAGCCAGAAACTCTCCCACAGACTCACCGGACCTAGGCTAGGACTGGGTCTCTCTTTTCTTTGTTGGTAGGTTTTTATTACATTTTC
>NW_004528577.1:0-589 GCF_000260255.1 Octodon degus
CACGCTGAGACTGGGATTGAGGGGATTGAGACTGGGCATGGTGGCGCACATTTGTAATCCCAGCTCTTGGGAGGCTGTAAACCCAGCTCTTGGAGGCGGGTCACTACGAGTCCAATCTAGTAGTGCGACCCTAGACACCCTGTAGACCCTTCCCCCCCCCAAAAAAATTAAATTATTATTTAATGATAATGAAATACAGGATATGGAGTGGTTACTTTTAGATTCATGGGTACAAAAATAATCATGTCTTAAATTTTTAAATAAAATTATTTCTTTTGTATTTTTCAAGATTCAACATCTTTTTTTTTTTTTTGGTGGAACCAGAGATTGAACTCTCAACATGTCTTAATCAGAGACATACAGACCTTTCTTTGCAAGAGACAAAGACTAGTTGTGGTTTTGTTTTGTCTCATGCAGTTTAGATTGGCCTTGAACTCACTTTGTAGCCCAAGCTGGCCTCAAACTCACAGCAGTCTTTTTCCCTCATCTGTATTACAAGCATGTTCCACCACACCTGGCCAAAAAACAGCTTTTGAAGTCAAATTTTGGATCCGGTGTTTGAAGCTTTTCTTTTCTTTTCTTTTTTTTT
>NW_004528577.1:2204-3299 GCF_000260255.1 Octodon degus
ATGTTCAAGTGGCATCCTATACAATATAAAGGCTTCGAGTTTATCATTCTTAATAGCTGAATAATACTCCATTGTGTAAAAATACCACATTCTTTTCATCCATTCCTCAGGTGATGGGCATCTTGGTTGTTTCCAAGATTTGGCTATCACAAATTGTGCTGCTATAAACATAGGCACACATATGTCACTATGACATGATGTTTTCAGATCCTCCAGGAAAATTCCCAGTAGAGGAATAGCTGGTTTAAATGGGATTTCCAGTTCAACTTTTCTAAGGAGTCTGCATACTGATTTCCATAATGGTTGCACCAGTCTACATTCCCACCAGCAGTGGAGAAGGGTTCCTTTTTCCCCATAGCCTCTCCAACATTTGTTTTTGGTTGATTTCTTTATGATAGCCATTCTTTCTGGGGTGAGATGATATCTCATTGTTTTAATTTGCATTTTGCGGATTGCTAATGATGTGGAGCATTTTTTCATATATTTATTCGCTTCTTTAATTTCATCCTCTGAGAAGCATGTGTTCATCTAGGATGCCCATTTCTGGATTGGGTCTTTAAATTTTGGGTAGTGTTTTTTAGTACTTTATCAATTCTAGAGAGCAGACCTTTGTCTGAGTACTTATTTGTCATGATTTTTTTCCAAATTTGTGGGTTGCCTTTTCACTTTGTTGGTAATTTCTTTAGACGTGCAAAAACTTCTCAGTAAGAGCAGGTCTCAGTTGTTAATTCTTTCAGCTGTTTCCCGTGCGATTTGATTTTTGTTCATGAACTCTGCCTACCCCTATGTCTTCAAGAGTTCCTCCCACTTTTTCTTCCAGGAGATTTAGTGTCTCTGCTTTAATGTTTAGATCATTAATCCATTTTGACTTTAGTTTAGTTCATGGTGATAGACCTAGGTCAAGTTTTAGTTTTCGGCATGCAGAGAGCCAGTTTTTCCAGCACCATTTGTTAAAGAGGCTATCTTTCTTCCAGTGAGTATGTTTGGCCCCTTTTTCACAGATAAGGTGGCTGAGTGTGTTCGTAGGGGCTTCAGCGTCTTCTAATCTATTCCATTGATCCTCAGGTCTATTTTGTTGCCAGTACCATGCTGATT
>NW_004528578.1:0-3120 GCF_000260255.1 Octodon degus
ATAAATAAAAAATAAAAATAAAAAATAAAAAGAGAAAGTAGAACATTTCAGGCTTGAACATTAAGATACAGACATCTTGGCAGGCCATCACTGACCTCTTATTATAGCTAATGAGAAAACAAAATTAACAAAATGGAATAGTAAATGTTCTGTTAGTACAAAAGGAGGCAGAAAGGGGGGACAATTGGAAGAAAAACAGATATGAGAAATAGAAAGCAAGAAAGGGTTTTAACTCCTAGGAGTAATGACATTAAAAGTAAATACCATACTTTTTTATATAGTTTTATTTTATTTTGAGGAGAAAAAAACAAAAACAAAGACAGAAACAGGGTAACATAAAACAATACATATGTTATAGATTTTCAAATAAAAGAATAGCTAATTAATAATGATTGATATATTATATATTTTAGTGTCAAATCTGTTGCTCAGATTAATAGATGCAGTTATGCAAGATTGGACATATGATTGAATATTACCGCATGATTTCAATAAATCTTAAATTTTTGTTCTTTTTTAATTAATTAATTATTTTCACAACAAAACAGACCTTTATTTATACTTTTGCAAAGTTATTAACATGTGACACAAAGTTGCCTAGCGAATAATAGCAGATCTTAACCAGACAGAAGGTTTATCTCAGGACTGAGGTACCTTGTTTGCTTAGTCCCATCTACACACATTTGATCAATTTCCTAGCTTTCATGGCTCTAAACATATCCCTCTTTTTTGTTTTGTTTTGTCAGAGATAGGTGTTGCACTGCAGTTAGAGAAACTAGATTTGAAGAAGTCTTTAAAGGACATTTTCATACTTGATGCCAGTCCAAAGATTGTAGGTTACTGAATTCAGCAAAATAACCCAATATAGTCCAATCATCCATACCAATAGTATGTTATCAGCACAACTGGTTATTATCAGAAGTTGTTGACTTGAGCCAATTAAAGCTTAACATATTAATGTGGCATCATTTTTCCTACCTCATGGTTATACTTTTCTACTGGATGGTTAAGACCAAGTTAAAGCAAGACCTACAAAGCTAAAAAAGTAATTATTGTTATCTGCCAAGCTCAGTCAAATCCCTTGAGGATTTACCCTGGAGCCATGTACAGCACCTTGTAGATCTTTTGTCAGTGTTGGCCATGTGGATGAGTCACAACCATTGCTTGGCCAATTTGCTCTCTGAAAGCTTGAGAGAAATTTTTCTCTCTAGGTGATTCTCCTTAGGCACACTATACATTATTTATCACTTTCCTTTGCGGCTCCATAATCTCCTTAATCAGAAAATTTTGGACAACACTGAGTGACAGAATGTCCCAGTAGAAGTTGTCTTATGTCCTAGTACTCACTGATGTTGATGGGCTAGAGTCAAAATATTGGCTATCCTTTTAGCCCATCTATCTAATTTTTGGTCTGCAGACTTCAGCTGTTAAACGTCCAGAAGAGAAGCTTAGTGATATTATTACTCTGTAACAGAGGCAGTTAAGTGTAACATTGCTATCTATCTGGATGTCAAATATCTTAGACATAAAATGGAACTGTTATTTTCCAACAATCATGGATATTCTAAACTTTAAATCACTATAGAATGTTGAAAAACAATTACCCGTTTTTTACACAGAAATTTAGCAATCAAACCATATAATATATTGTAGCAGGACAATCCAATGACATTTTTCCCTTGTCTTTCATTTTCTTTTATTACCTTTTTTAAACAAACATTTAATTTAAAGAGAGCATAACAATAATTGATATGCCATTAGAAGCAGTATACATTTAGAAGATGAAAAGGATGGGTATTTCAAGCATGGGTTTAGTATTACACTTTTCTATCCTCAGTGTAGTTGCTTAGTTCTCAGATATCAGCATATATAGTTAGTCAGGGTGGGAATTCTATCCCTTAATTGCTACTTTCAAAAATCTGATGGAAATTCTTAGGACCATTGCAATGACCATCTTGATTATATAAATGTATGGTTTTGCCCCCTACCATATTCCCTAATTTTTCTTCTTTTCTGCTCTTTGTGATTTAATCCTTAAGTTCTTTCTTTCCATTTAAATGTGTTATAATTTCAATTTTTATTTCTTCTTTTGAGTTCTTACACTAGGAAGATAATATGATATTTACATATATGTATGTGGTTTATTTCACTTATGAGTATATCTTCAAGTGGCATCCACTTACATTTGAAGGATTCCAGTTTCTTTTTCTATATAGCTGAGTAATACCTCACTGTACAAAAACATCACATCATTTTCATCCATTCCTAGGTGATGGGCATTTTGATTGTTTCCAAGATTTGGTTATCACAAATTGTGCTAATAGAAACATAGGAGCACACATATGACTATGATATGTTTTCATTCTTTTGGGAAAATTCCCTGTAGGAGGATAGCTACATTGAATGAGATTTCCAGTTCTAGTTTTTTGAGGAGTCTCTCCACTGATTTCATAATTGTTGTACCAGTCCACATTGCAACAAGCAGTGGAGAAGAGTTCAGTTTTCCCCTCAGACCCTCCAACATTTGTTGTTGGTTGATTTCTTTATGATAGCCATTCTTTCTACCATAAACTGATAGATGGTATCTCAGTGTTATTTTAATTTACATTTCATGAATGACGAGATGTGGAGCATTTTTTCATGTACGTATTTCCCTGTTGTATTTCTTCCTCTGAGAAGTGTGTGTTCATCTCAGATGCCCATTTTTCGATTGGGGCTTTCAATCTGTGGCCTTAATGTTTGTTCATTCTTCATAAATTTTTTTTCATAATTTTATTGATAAACAAATAGCAATGAGACAGTTTCAAATCAAATCGCTAGGGCAGTTTCAATAATTAACACACTGCATACATTCTTCTTAGTGGTTAATTGCTGTACAAGCTGCAGACTTGAGATAATATTCACAAACACTATTAGAACAAATCATTCTATTAATTAAGAGAATGTAACTATATATCTATCCTAGCCACTTTGAATACACAGATACAAAATGAACATTCGTCTGTATATCCTTTTTTTTGCTAAGTTCTGTTATTTGAATATTATAGGTGTGTAAACTCAGCAAAATATTCTAAAAGAGTCCAGTAGCCCATAATAGTATTGGGTCTTCTGTTTAACTGG
>NW_004528579.1:0-622 GCF_000260255.1 Octodon degus
GGTCTGATAAGGTCAGTGAAATTCAATCAGGATTTATCCTGAGATCCTGTACCTCAGATTGTAGAACCTTTGTCAGTGTCAGCCACGTGGATGAGTCACGGCCGTTACTTGGCCATTGTGCTCTCTGTGAAAACTTGAGAGAATGTTTTCTCTTCATGTGACTCTCCTTAGGAACACTACATTATCGATCACTTTCCGCTTTGGCCCCATAATCTCTTTGATCAGAAAATTTGAGACACTGCCGAGTTACATGGCGTTACAGTACAAGTTCTAGTATGTCCTGAGTCTTAATTGACCTTAGAAGGCTAGGGCCAAAATGTTGGCTTTCCTTGCAGCCCTCCTTTTTGTCTAATTTTGGTTTGCAAACATAGGCTGTTAACCATCCAGAAGACAAGCTTATTGTTATTACCATACAACTTAGGCTGTTAAGCTAAACCTCACTATCTGTCTGCATATGTAATATCTTAGGCATAATATAGAACAGGTATTTTTCCTCAAGTGTTGATATGTTGAACTTCGAGTCCCTACAGAATATGATAAAAATATTGAAAAATATGAATATAATTTTAAAATAGGCATAGAGAATTATATACCTCTTATGCTTACACATAAGTCCAAAAAT
>NW_004528579.1:2062-2606 GCF_000260255.1 Octodon degus
ATTCCAGAAGCTTCTTGGTGGAGTTTTTTGGGTCTTCCAAGTAAAGTATCATGTCATCTGCAAATAAAGATTATTTAACTTCTTCTTTGCCTATTCTTATTCATTTCATTTCTTTCTCTTGTCTTATGGCTTTAGCTAATGATTCCACAACTATACTGAATAGAAGGCGTGTTAGGGGACATCCCAGTCTTGTACCAGATCTGAGAGTCAAAGATTTCAGTATTTCCCCATTTAGAATTTTGTTAGCTGTGGGTTTTCCTAAATGGCTTTTACCAGATATAAGTAGAGGCCATCTATTCCAATTTTCTGTAGGACTTTGAACATGAATGAGTGTTACACTTTGTCAAAAGCCTTTCTGCATCCATGGAGATGATCATGTGGTTTTTAGTTTTCGCTCTATTGATACAGTGTATTACATTGATAGATTTTTTAATATTGAACCATCCTTCCATCCCTGGGATGAATCCTACCTGGTCATGGTGTATGATCTTCTTCATGATTTGCTGTATTCTATTTGCTAGGATTTTATTGAGGATTTTGGCAT
>NW_004528580.1:0-3240 GCF_000260255.1 Octodon degus
TGTGTGGCCAGCTCAGCCCACCAGGGGGCGGGGCTGGCTGGCATGTGGTGCTGGGGGATTGAACCGCGGTCCCCGATGCTTTGCCAAGCTTGTTCTAAGTAGGTGCTTTAGACCACTGAGCCATCTCTCCAGCCCTAGGATTATTTTTAGTGTTCCAAATAGGGTTAGGATTATGGTTACAGGTACTGTTAGGGTTTGGGTTAGGTTTAGGGTTATGGTTACGGTTAGGATTAGGATTATGTTTATGGTTAGGGTTTTGTTTAGGGTGAAGGTTAAGTTTAGCGTTAGGGTTAGGTTTAAGTTTAGGTTTAGTGTGACCATTAGGGTTGCAGTTAAGGTTAGGCTTAATGTCAGATTTAGGGTTAATGTTAATGTTAAGGATAGGGTTAGGGTTAGGGTTAAGTTTGTGGTTAGTGTTAGGGTTAGCGTTCCATTTAGAGCTGTAGCTACAGTTAGGATTTAGGGTTAGGTATACAGTTGGGGTTACTCATAGGGTTGTGTTTAGGGTTAGGGTTAGGTTCCCTTTAGTGTGTGGTTTAGGATTACACTTAAGGTTAGCATAAGGTTTATGGTTACGGTTAGGTTTAAGGTTAGGTTTATAGTTAGGGTTATTGTTAGTGTTACATTTACGTTTTCCACATATAGTTATCATTAGGTTTAAAATTTGGGTTAGAAATACGGCTATTGTTAGAGATAGGTTTAGAATTTCATTCAAGGTTAGGATTAGTGTTTGGATTACAGTTAGGGCTGCAGCTATGATTAGGGTTTTAGTGTTAGGTTACGGCCAGGGATACACTTTGGGTTATGTTTAGGGTTAAGTTTAGGTTTAGGGTAACATTTAGAGTTAAGGTTATTATTATGCTTAGGCTTAGGGTTAGGTTTAGGGTTATGGTTAGAATTAGTGCTATGGTTATATTTAGTTTTAGGGTTAGGTTATGATTCAGTTTACTTTTAGGGTTATGTTTATAGTTACACTTACAGATAGGTGTAGGATTATGTTTAGGATTATGGTTAGGAAACAGTTACAGTTACTGCTGAGATTAGCAATAGGGTTAGGGTTGCATTTACTGTAACCCTAATGTAAATGGTTACATTTACTGTTAGGTTTAGGGTTAGAGTTAGGGTTAGGGTTAGGGTTAGTTTTAAGGTTAGGTTTATAATTAGTGTTTGGGTTAGGGTTAGGCTTAGGATTAGTGTTACATTCGAGGTTAGGATTAGGGTTAGGATTATGGTTAGAGTTATGTTTAGTGTTAGGCTTAGGGTAGAGTTAGGGTGATGGGTAACTTTAGGGTTAGCTTTAGGTTTAGGTTTAGGTTTAGGTGTATGGTTAAGGTTACAGTTATTGTTAGCTTTAGCGTTAGGTTTAGGGTTAGGATTAGAGACAGGATTACAGTTAGGGTTATGCTTCGGGTAAGGGTTAGGGCTAAGGTTAGTACTGTGGTTATAATTAGCATTAGGGTTAGGCTTACAGTAAGTTTTAGGGTTAGAGTTTGGGTTACATATAGGGTTACAGTTTATGTTAGGTTTAGGTTTAGGATTATGCTTCGGGTTAGTGGTACAGTTAGGGTTAAGCTTAGGGTTTAGGCTATGTTTATGGCTAGGGTTAGGGTTAGCTTTTAGGTTAGTGTTAGGTTTAGGGTTAGGTTTACAGTTCAGAATAAAGTTATTTTTGGGTTAGGTTTCTGTTAAGTTTACTGTTTGTATTAGATTTGGGTTAAGGTTACAATTAGGATTAGGGTTAAGATTAAGTTTATTTAGGGTTGTTTTAGGCTTACTTTTATGTTAGGGTTACGTTTAGTGTTAGCGCTAGGGTTACTGTTATGTTTAGAGTTAGGGTTAGTGTCATGCTTAGTTTTAAGATTATGGTTATGGTTAGTGTTAGGGTTAGGTCTGGGGTTACGGTTAGGGTTAGAGTTACACTTATGGTTAAGGTTAGGATTACAATTAGGTTTCGGGTAAAGTATAGGTTTAGGGTTAGATTTAGGGTTATGGTTGCAATTAAGTTTACTTTTAGGGTTATGGTGACTGCTCGGTTTAGGGTAAGTATTGCAGTTTACATAGGATTAGGGTTATAGTTAGGTTTTAGGTTCAGGTTAGTGTTATGGTTTTAATTAGGGTAAGTGTTACGTTAAGGGTTAGGGTTAGGTTTAGGGTTACTTTTATGGGTATGGTTAGGTTTAGGGATACTTAGGTTAGGGTTAGAATTATGGATAGGGTTGAAGTTAGTGTCAGTGTTAGGGTTAGTTTTATGGATTTGGTTAGGTTTGGGGTTAGTTTTAGGTTTACCTTTAGGGTTTTGGTTATGGTTACAGAGGGGTTAGGTTTAGTATTATATTATTTAGGGTTTGGGTTACAGTTAGATTTAGGTTTAGGATAATGGTCAAGTTTAGGATTAGCCTTAGGTTTAGGGTTAGTGTTACATTTAAACTTAAAGTTATGGTTAATATTAGGATTAGGGTTATGGTTAGCCTTAGGTGTAGGGTTAGATTTAGCATTAGGGTTAGGGTTAGTGTTATGGTTAGGGTTAGGATTACTCTATGTGTTAGGGTTATGTTTAGGGTTAGGTTTAAGTTTAGGATTATGGTTAGGGTTAGAGTTAGTGTTAGGATTAGGGTTACTGTTGGTGTTAGGGCTAGGGTTAGGTTTAGGGCTAGGGGTATTTTCAGGGTTAGTTTTAGGGTTAGAATAGCATTATGGTAACACTTACGGGTATGGTTATGATTAGGTCTAGGGTTACTTTTAGGTTTAGGTTTAGGATTAAGCTTTTGTTTAGTGATAGGGTTAGTGTTTGTGCTAGGTTTAAAGGTATTTTTAGCATTAGGGTTACAGTTAGGTTTTTGACTAGGTTCAAGTTTCTGGTTAGGATTAGAGATCAACAGAGTTACGGTTAGTGTCATGGTTAGGTTTAGCATCATCTTAAAGGTTAGGGTTATGTTTAAGGTAACGGGTGCTTTTAGGGGTAGGGCTAGGGTTATGTTTAGGGTTCTGATTAGGGTTAGGGTTTGGGTTAGGGTTAGGCTGAGGATTTTGCTTAGGATTAGGATTATGGTTAGGGATATGGTTAGGGCTAAGTTCAGTGTTAAGTTTATGATTATGTTTACCCTTATGGTTAGAATTAGGGTTAGTGTTAGAGTTACAGTTACGTCTACAGTTATGATTAGAGTTTGAATTATGCTTAGGTTTAGAGATAGGCTTTGAGTTACTTTTAAGTTTATGTTTAGGTTTGAGGTTATGGTTATG
>NW_004528581.1:0-1108 GCF_000260255.1 Octodon degus
TGGTTTTCTGACAATGGGCTGCTTGTCATGACATCCCAGTTGCTGCTATTTAGGCTCTCGGGTAGGTGGATGTTCAAGAAGAAGGGGTGGTGAATGAAAGCAAGAGACAGGAAAAGGAATATCGTGGGACTGTCCAGCTTCAAGGTTGTATATGGTGAGATTTTTGGACTTATGTGCAAACATGAGAAGCATATAATTCTTTATGCCTATTTTTAAAATATATTCTAATTTTTAAATGTTTTTTATCATATTCTATAGGGAATTAAAGCTCAATATATCAATACTTGATGAAAAATACTTGTTCCATAGTATGCCTAAAATACTTGATATGCAGACAGATAGTGAGGTTAAGCTTAATAGCCTAAGTTGTTTGATAATAACAACAAGCTTGTCTTCTGGATGGTTAACAACCTAAATTTGCAGACCAAAGTTAGAGGAAAAAAAATAGCTGCAAGGAAAGCCAACATTTTGACCCTAACCTTCTAAGGTCAATTAAGACTCAGGACATATGAGAACATGCAATGTAATGTCATGTAACTCGGTAGTTTCCCAAATTTTCTAATCAAGGAGATTATGGGGCCAAAGAGGAAAGTGATCAATGATGTAGAGTGTACCTAAGGAGAGTCACATGGATAGAAAACATTCTCTCACGCTTTCACAGAGAGCACATTGGCCAAGCAATGGCCATGACTCATCTACATGGCTGACACTGACAAAGGTTCTACAATGTGAGGTACAGGATCTCAAGATAAATCCTGAGGGGATTTCACTCACCTTATCAGACCCAAAAGCTACAACTCTTGTTGTATAAGTCCTACTTTACCTTGGTCTTAACCATCCAGTAGAACAGTATGAAGATGAAATATATGAAGGAAAGCCATGCTGCTTGTTGAGCATTGGGAACTCAGGTCAACAATTTCTGACATTGCCAGTTAAACAGAAGACCCAATGCTATTATGGGCTACTGGACTCTTTTAGAATATTTTGCTGAGGTTACACACCTATAACATTCAAATAACGGAAATTAACAAAAAGATGGGATACAGATGAATGTCCATTTTGTATCTGTGTATTCAAATTGGTTAGGATAGATATATAGTTACATTCT
>NW_004528581.1:2795-3417 GCF_000260255.1 Octodon degus
TATAGTTTCCCTAGTATAAGAACTCAAAAGAAGAAATACAAATAGAAAGGTATAATACAAGTAAAAGGAAAGCAGGAACTCAAGGACTTACTAATCAATAGAGGAAAAGGAGAAGAGCTAGGAAACATGAATAAGTCAAGCCACATAGTTATATGTAGAAGATGGGCAAGGCAATGATCCTGAGAATCTTCAGAAGATATTTTAATCCAGCAGTTAATTGGAATGATTCTCACCCTGACTAACTATATATACTGATACCTGTGAACTAAGCTACTGCACTGCAGATGGTAATTTGCAATAGTAGTTTCATGCTTGGAGTGCCTGTCATTCTGGTCTTCTGAGTATGGGCTGCTTGTCATGACATGCCAGTTGCTGCCATCATGTCTCTCGGGTAGGTGGTGGTTCAAGAAGGGGTGGTGAATGAAAGCAAGAGACAGAAAAGTAATATTTTGGGACTGTCCTGCTTCAAGGTTGTATATGGTGAGATTTTTGGACTTATGTGTAAACATAAGAAGTATATAATTCGTTATGCCTCTTTTTAAAATATATTCTAATTTTTAAATGTTTTTTATCATATTCTGTAGGGACTTAAAGTTCAACATATCAATACTTGATGAAAAAT
>NW_004528582.1:0-1356 GCF_000260255.1 Octodon degus
CCGGCCCACGCTGCGCCTGGGCTGGGACTGGTCCCGCCGGCGCAGGGTAGCAGGAAACTCTCCGCACACTCACCGGACCTGGGCTAGGACTCATGTCTGCATCTTGTATAGCAAGAAACCACTAGGAAGAACATATGCAATGCGTTAATTACTGAAACTCTCCTCCCAATTTGATTTTAAACTGTCTCATTGCTCTTTGTTTCTCAATAAAATTATGGAAAAAAGCAAAAAGTAAACCCCATGCCAAAAAAATTATGTGTTTAAAGATATATGTATGGGAAGAGCCATGTGCATTACTACAAGCCTGTCTCAGTTACTTTTCTGTCATTGCTGAGAAACGTACCCAATACCCAAGATGAAGGAAGGAAAGGTTTATTTAGCTCCCTGTTACTGGAGGTTTCAGTACATACTCAGATGGCTCAGAGTGGCACAGATTAGATAACAACATTTCATGTCAGCAACAAAGAGCTAGAGAGAGGAGTAGAAGCAACAAAATCCAACAGAGCAGAAGTCTCTCGCTTTGCATCTCTTATGTTAAGATCCAGCTATCTACCACAAGATTGGGAGTAGTACTCACTCTCATAATCCCAGCAGTAGTAAGACCCATAATCAGAGTGGTTCCTGAGTTAGTCTCAAACTCTAGAAGTCTCTGCCCCATAATGGCATGAGGCTTTGGGGAGACAACTAGACAGAAACCATAACAAAGCCTATAATCTCAACATTTTTAATATTTTTTATTGAGAAATAAATATGAATGAGACAGTTTCACAGCTGATTAATAGGACAGTTTTGATAGTCAATACACAGTATATTGTCATCTTCTTAGTGGTTATCCATAGTATAAGAAGCATACAGGGTAGTCTGTCCAAACGCTGTTAGTATACCTCTTTCTTCTCATTGAATTAAGCAAAAGTAGCTGTAAATTTGTCCTATTTTGTATATATATAATTACAAAATGATCTTTCTTTTGTATCCTTTTTTTGTCCTGTCAGAGGTTAATATTCTATTGGCATCTAGATAATATAGGTGTTTGAATTCAACTAAACAATCTAACACTGTCTAGCAGTCTATAATATTAGTGGGTTATCCTCAGGAGTTATTGACTTGAGCATTTTACAGCTCATCATATTAATATGGATTTACTTTACATACCAAATTTTTATATTTTTCTGCCAGATGGTTAAGACCAAGATATAGCAAGACCGATACAACAAGAAATGTAACTTTTGTATCTGATAA
This sequence comes from Octodon degus, assembly GCF_000260255.1. Lineage (NCBI taxonomy): Eukaryota > Metazoa > Chordata > Mammalia > Rodentia > Octodontidae > Octodon > Octodon degus. Next base: position 1,240 of record NW_004528582.1, read on the forward strand.
GGTCAGCCAAGTACTCTCAGGATTTATCCTGTAGCCCTGTACCACCCTTCATACATCCTTTTGTCAGTGTCTGACATGAGGATGAGTCACAGCCATTGCTTGACCAATTTGCTCTCT
>NW_004528582.1:2151-2827 GCF_000260255.1 Octodon degus
CCTGTTTTCAGGTTCCCAAGAACTGGCATGCGCCAACATACCCATTCTCAACCCACTCTCAGCATGCCCCAGGGACAATGCAGGTATGGCTTGTGGTGCTGGACATTGAACCCCAGCCCCTGCGAGCTGCCTATGCAGGCACTTTAGTCCGTTGAACTATCTTGCTGGCCCATTTTTTAAAAAAATTATTTTCAAATTGCAAAAGTTTAAATTTTTAAAAAGCAACAAATCACCTGATATTCATCGCTTAATGACAGTTAGCAGTATTTTGTAGTATGATGTAACATAATTTTCATTTAATATTTGCATTTTTAAATTTACCAACAGATTACTGGAAAGAAGATCGCAGAGCAGGTGCAGCACGTGGTGCCGTGGATCTAACCCCTGTCCCTGCTCTTGCCTAAGCAGGCTCTCAGTCAGCTGAGCTATTTTGCCAGCCCCCATCCTTTTGTCAACCTTTCCCATACTTTTAAACAGAATTGTGATTTTCTTAAAATTTTCTAAACTTGTATACTTATGTAATTTTTGCTATATATATATATATATATGTATATTGTATGAGACAGTAAGTATTCATCCTCTAAAGAAATATGTATTGTAAACAATGTATTTTATTTTAATTTGACATTCTTTTAATATGTGAAAATTGACACTTTAGCATATTTTCATATATTTA
>NW_004528582.1:2927-3363 GCF_000260255.1 Octodon degus
CACAATAAAGAGAAAAATCGGTGATAAATACTTTAGATTAATAGTTTTTGAAAATCCATGAAGCAGTGAGCCCACAAATGCTTTTAAAAATTTTTTTAAAAAATAGCCAAAATAATAAGAAAACATTTGAAATGACACAGAATTTCATTAAGTAAGATGATAGGAATTCATCAGTTGTTCAATATTGTGTCATGCTGTCTTCAAATTAATTGTTCATATAACCAGAAAAAAGCATGCAAATTTGGTGAAAAAATGAAAAAGAAAAATAATAACATAAGAATTAACTGTACTTTTCAATAGACCTACAGAAATTTGCAGTTTTATTATCTTAGCTAGCTATCATGTATAGGGAAGTCTTTTTTAAATTTTTTTTATTTTTCAACAAATAATACACTGCATACATTCTTCTTAGTGGTTAATTGCTGTACAAGATGCG
>NW_004528583.1:0-622 GCF_000260255.1 Octodon degus
AAATGCTAGGGAACCAACTCAAACTAAAAGCTGACAAAGATAATAAAACACATATTATCATATTTGAGCTTTCAAATAGTTCAGATAGTCACATGCTTCATATGGGACAGCTGTTGGATATTAAGACATTTTCACTAATAAACAAATGATTTTGAATATTATAATTATGCAAACTGAAAAAAAAATAATGATGCCAGGCAGTAATTACCATCAGCTGCTAAAGTCAGGTTAAAAAGGTATTAGTTCTTTTTCTTTTAATCTTTATTTTATTTATTTATTTATTTATTTACGTGTGTGTGCGTGTGTGTGTGTGTGCGTGTGTGTGTGTGTGTGGCCAGCTCAGCCCACCAGGGGGCGGGGCTGGCTGGCATGTGGTGCTGTGGGATTGAACCGCAGTCCCTGTGATTTGCTAAGCTTGTTCTAAGTAGGTGCTTTAGACCACTGAGCCATCTCACCAGTCTGAAAAAAAAAAAAGGTATTAGTTCTACCATAAAGAAGCTGCTTGTATAAGATTAACCTTTCGACCTATAACACCAGCTATAAAAGCTGGACTAAATATAATAATGAAGATAAATGGTAGGAAGTAAAGGGATTTGAATATATTACTTACAAAGAAAAATCT
>NW_004528583.1:2152-3166 GCF_000260255.1 Octodon degus
CTGAGCCAGCCACTGAAACTGGGTGTGGTGGAGGCACGCCTGTAATCCCAGCACTGGGGAAGCTGAGAGGAGGATCACTACGAGTATGAGCTGCGTAGTGAGACCCTGTACCAAACAGATGGATGGATGGCTGACTTTTAAAAATTAAAAAAAAATTTTTTAAATGGTGAAGTTGAATTATATTGAAATCCTCAATACAGAATCCAACTTAAGTTCATACAGTTACTAGAAAATTTAAGAAAGTCAATTTGTCGAATGTGAGTAATAACACATTCCTGACATTCATATACATTTTCTAGTCATCATAAGAAAATGCAATTTGAAACATTTCCCCCTAACAATGTGTATGCCACAATCACATACTCTTTATTGTTACATGAACACACATTCCCTATTTTCTTATTTTTAGTACAACCAAGACAAAATAACAATTGCTAGACGTTTTAAATAGAAATATTTAAAAATGAGAAAGAAAAAAAAGGTAATTTGTTAAATATTAGGATATTTAATAAAATTTTTCCATAGGATATTAGTACCACATAATACTGATAAAATGATTCTGTTTCCAAGTAACTGTAGCATATACAGTACATTATAGCCACCTTCCACTGCTTTAAAGAGCTACAATGTCTGTGAAAACATAGAGGTGCTGAGAAGTCTTTTTAGAAAAATGTTTCATTTTGATTCAACAATAGGGCTGGGGAAATAGCTCAGTGGCATAAGTGCCTGCCTGGCAAGCACAAGGTTCTGAGTTTTATCCCCGATACTGAAAGAAAAAAAGAAAAAACCCTGACTCAACAATAACTCTGAGCCCTGAAGACATTCGAGGAGCAAAAAAAAGAAAAAAAACCTTATTCCATTTTTTTCTATAAAAGACTGAGAGTGGGAGGCTGGAGCTTCAGAATGTTTTCTCAGGCACCGGGCGCCGATTATATGGTGAATGGGTGAGGTAGCCAAAGGAATTTGAACCAGAAATTCAATTTTTGCCTGGAGACTGGAGCAGCCTTAAGAAGG
>NW_004528584.1:0-504 GCF_000260255.1 Octodon degus
AAGTGCGTGTTTTCCGCAGGAAACCTCCCAGTGACTCAGTCGATGAAGAGAGCTCACATTTTATATGTTAGAGCTTCGAGGTTTTGTTCAAAGTCATTCACATATTCTGCTCACCAAGGCTGAATGCACCCCACATCTCTCCGCCCTACTTCCCTCACGGCAGCCATCCTGCAGGCGGCCCGGCCACAGAATGCGGCAGCACGTCCCGGGCAGAGAGGAGTCGGGAAGGATCTTCTCCACCGAGCAGAGCCCTTTCGCTGAAACAGCCAGCCGCAGCGCGTGGGGCTGGCCCTGCGGGGAAACCCTCGAGCGCGGGTGGCATCGGAGCCCCGCTCCTTCATCCTAGGAGGCACGCGGGCATAGGGCACAGGCAAGAGCTTCTGGGCTTCCTCTGTGCTGCGCCGCTCTCCTCCTGGCTGAAATGGCGCAGGTGGGATGCGCCTGAGCGGGTGGAAGGCGCCCGGAGAGCAGGCAGCGCTCGCGTGGGCTCAGCAGCCCGGGCCC
>NW_004528584.1:2377-2627 GCF_000260255.1 Octodon degus
ACACAGACTCTTATAGTAGGCCAAGGAAAGAAATGTCAATATGTCCACAGAAACAAAGGAGCCATAAAACCGAGAGTCTGTTTAGGGATATGGTAATGGAAGGAAGGAGACCTGGCTTCAGGATGTGTGCGGAGCATGCACAAGACTCCTGTAGGGGCACCATCACAGGGCACCTTGTGTGGCTTCCTTGTAATTACCTGCCAGCCTTATGGTACAGGGGTGAGCAGAAGCACCAAAGCAACACCCAGGA
>NW_004528584.1:2727-3189 GCF_000260255.1 Octodon degus
GCTGTTTCCAAAAGACAGAAGTAACTGGAGCTGGAATTGGAACTGGAGCTCCTACCTAGACAATGAAGAAACTGAAGCGTACTAGCCAGGGTGGGCCCATTTTCTCTTACGATGGAATACCTCATGTGAAAGGATTGCCACTAACAGAATTCTAAGTCACAATAAGCGGCGCTAAGTGTAGCACAGCTCTGTGAGCCTTGCCCTCTTGCTGGAAAGGTTTCCAGAAGGCAGAGAGATGCCAAGTTGAAGGAGGACGAATAGATGAAAGGAACAAATGAACAATGCAATAGGGACACAGCAGGACAGACGGCTAAGGAATAGCACATGGCTGAGGGAAAATATGGGGTGGCTCTTGACTTCTGTCTGTTGACACTTCTTCAAGGTCAGGTACATATGGCACTGATTTGGGGGGAATTGCTTAAGTGCAGTGAGATTAACATTCCTAATCTGCTAATCCTATAC
>NW_004528585.1:0-611 GCF_000260255.1 Octodon degus
ACCAGCAGTGGAGAAGGGTTCCTTTTTCCCCCACAGCCTCTCCAACATTTATTGTTGGGTGATTTCTTTATGACAGCCATTCTTCTTGGGGCGAGATGATATCTCAATGTTGTTTTAATTTGCATTTTGTGGATGGCTAGTTATGTGTAGCATTTTTTCATATATTTATTCGCTTCTTTAATTTCATCCACTGAGAAGTGTGTGTTCATCTCAGATGCCCATTTCTGGACTGGGTCTTTAAGTTTTGGGGCCCTAGAGTTTTTTAGTTCTTTATAAATTCTAGAGAGGAGACCTTTGTTTGACTATTTATTTGTCATGATTTCTTCCAAATCTGTAGGTTGTCTTTTCACTTTGTTGGTAATTTCTTTTGATGTGCAAAAACTCAGTAAGAGCAGGTCCCAGTTGTTAATTCTTTCAACTGTTTCCTGTGCAATTAGATTTTTGTTCATGAACTCTTTGCCTACCCGTGTGTCTTCAAGAGTTCCTCCTACTCTCTCATCCAGGATATTTGGTGTCTCTGTTTTAATGTTTAGATCTTTAATCCATTTTGACTTTAGTTTAGTGCATTTTGATAGATGTGGGTCAAGTTTGAGTTTTCGGCATGTAGAGAG
>NW_004528585.1:3360-3967 GCF_000260255.1 Octodon degus
AGATAATATGCATGGGGTAATTTCTGTTTTCTTGTATATACTTAACCATGACCTATGGACCAGTATGTGGTATATTTTAGAAAATGCCTCATGTGCAGCTGAAAAAAATGTGTATTCTTCTCTGTTTAGGTGGAAAACTCTGTATATGTCTACTAAGTACATTTGTTTCAAGCTGTGGTTCAATTCAGTTACTTTTTTGCTAATTTTTTGTCTGGTTGACCTATCTTTTTGGGATAAGGGGGTGTTAAGATTGTGGTATTGGATATTAGATTTTTCATCTCTATTAAGATTTGTTTTATATAGTTGGGTGCTTCTGTGTTTGGTGCATACATATTTATGAGTGTTACCTCTTCCTCTTGAATTTTTCCCCTAACCAGTATGTAGTGGCCTTCTTTATTTGGCTTGACCATTGTTGGTTTGAAGTTGAGACTGTCTGAGATTAGGATTGCTACCCTTGATTTTTTCTGAGGTGCTGGGGCATGCAGTATTGTTTTCTATCCTTTGACTTTCAGCTATGAATGTCTTTATGAGTTAAATGTGTTTCTTGTATACAGCACATTGTTGGATTTTGTTTCCTAATCCACTGTGCCAGTCTATTTCTCTTAAT
>NW_004528586.1:0-1071 GCF_000260255.1 Octodon degus
TAGATAGATAGATAGATAGATAGATAGATAGATAGATAGATAGACTAGATAGGTAGGTAGGTAGGTAGGTAGGTAGGTAGGTAGATAGATAGATAGATAGATAGATAGATAGATAGATAGACAGACAGACAGACAGACAGACAGACTAGATAGATAGACAGACTAGATAGATAGATAGATAGACAGACTAGATAGACAGACAGACAGATAGATAGACAGACTAGATAGATAGATAGATAGATAGACAGATAGACAGACAGACAGACAGACAGACAGACAGATACATACATACATACATACATACATACATACATACATACATAGACTGATAGATCTAGCTAGCAGATGATAGACTTTTAGATACAAGCATATATAGATGACATAGGCAAATAGATGATAGATGATGAGATTCCATAGATAGAAAAATAGATAGATGATTGATAGAAGAATAGATGATAGAGAGACAGATAGAGACAGACAGAAAGACAGATATATATACACATATACGCATACATCCATACATAGGCAGACAGGATGCCCGTGTAAGCATGGCCCTCAATATTGAATATGAGACCTTAAAATTCACAGACCAGCCCAGCTGAGCAGGGTAGAAAATCTGCTAGGAGCTCATCCCTGTGAAGCTTTACACCGAGCCTTCTGGACTCATCCTCTTATAAGATTAGGATTAAAGCACGTTACATTCCTCCTTGACTCCCCGCTGAAGCCGGGGAAATAAAACCTGGCATTCTCAGCACAGCAGATAGTGTTGTTTCCAGAGATCTGGTCTGGAGGAACCATTACCTGTGGGATCACCGGGCTTCCCTCGAACGCAGAATCCAGTTTCACCTTCCCTGAATTCTTCCTTCCCGAAAAACATAAGACATTCCTGGAAACTCATACTCCCACTCCTGTGGTCTCAAATGCCTTTTGCTTACCCGTCTTCTGTTCCTGCAGATTCAGTTTACCTATCTCAGTTACTTTTCTCTTGTTGCTGGGGCAATATACCAGAAACCCAAAATGAAGAAAGGAAAGGTCGATTTAGCTCATAGTTAGTGGAGGTTTCAGTCCATA
>NW_004528586.1:2428-3226 GCF_000260255.1 Octodon degus
TCCTCCCTCATCAGGCTCTTGAGTAGCTGTGATTTTAGCCATGTAACACAACACCTGGCTAGACAAGGTCCTTTTTAAAGATGCTACTGGGAGTCTGAGCAACTCCAAGCAGATCTACTGAGATGACCTCCACCTTTGGTGGCCGTCTAGGGTGTAGCTCGGCAGTAGACACTTGGTCATCATGCGCCAGCACCTGAGTTCAACCCCTTTCCCCAGCATCCAAAACAAATAAAGAGCCGGCCAGATAGCACAGTGAACTAAAGCTCCTGCTTAGGCAGACGACGCAGGGACCTGGGTTCGATCCCCGGTGTGCCATGCCAGCCCCACCCCCAAGGCAGGCTGAGACGTATTGAGACTGCGGGTGGTGGCCCTTGCCGGTAATTCCAGCACTTCGGAGGCTGAAAATAGGAGGATCACTACGAGTCTGATCTGTATAGTGATATCCTGTAGTCTCTATGCTAAAATACATAGAAAACAAATAAAATAATTAAAATCAGAACTAGGTCATACTTCACAGTACCTCTCCATGCTCAGAAGCAATTCTCAGTCCCATCATTCCTGTTATCTCCCAAGTCTTACACGCCCCGAATCCGCCACTTGCTCCCGTTGGTCTAGATCCAGCAGAGACTGTTGGTGCCGAATAGTCAAGCAGTGACGCTTTGGTGGTGTCCACAGGATGAATGCCACAAAATGAACTATTCGCACCATCTGTTGGTTATGGCAGATGCCAGACTCGATGGCAGCCACTGTGCTTAGCAGGAAAATACGCCCTTGTCACTTTCCTGAGCTCAGGCGGAG
>NW_004528587.1:0-518 GCF_000260255.1 Octodon degus
GATGTCAAACTCTGCAGCTGAAGTCCCTGCAAAAAGGCTAGAGGCCAGAACCACCCAGCTAATCCAGGAGCTTAACATCTTGCCAGAGGAACTTGCAGGTTCACTTCCATGGGCTGTAGCAGGAAGAACATGAGCACAGCAGTCATGCCCAAGCCAGGCACAACAAGATGAATTCAAACCTCATAGATCTGCACCCAGTAAGCTGAGACACTTCGCTACATCTGTAAGAGCATCCTCCCTCTTTCTCTCTTGACTGAGAGAGGGGGCAAAAGGTAACCGGGGTGAAATAGTCTGCCTAGAAAACACCAGGTCATCAAGGGGGGTGATCAGACAGAATTTAGCAGAACTAACTAAAATAAAATTTCCCAATTTAATATCTGCTTAGCTATATAGAGATAATGATTATTCTTACTATCTAAAATGCAAACCCATTAGTTACAAGAGTTTATCAACAGCTAAATATCATTACCCATTATTAGTGATTCCTTATTGTAGTTCTATAAATATAAAACTATAGC
>NW_004528587.1:3558-4486 GCF_000260255.1 Octodon degus
TCAACTTCAAACAAAGAATGATTAAATGAAATAAAGAAGGTCACTATATACCGGTTAGGGGAAAAATTCAAGAGAAAATGGTAACACTCATAACCATGTATGTACCAAACACGGGAGCACTCAACTACATGAGACAAATCATAATAGATATGAAAAAATGTAATATCCAATACAACAATCTTAGCAAGAGACCTTAACACATCTTTATCCCAAAATGATAAATCAAGCAGACAAAAAATTAACAAAGAAGTACCGGAACTCAACCACACCTTGGAACAAATGGACTTAGTGGACATACACAGAGTGTTCCACCCAACTACAGCTGAACACACATGTTTTGAGCTGCACATGGGTCATTTTCTAAAATAGACAACATATTGTTCCATAGGTCATGTTAAGTATATGCAAGAAAACACAAATTATCTCATGCATATTATCTGACCACAGTGCAATGAAACTGGAAATAAACTACAAAAGAAACCAGAAAAATCATATAAACACATGGAAAATAAACAAAATCCTACTCACCAACAAATGGTTCACAGATGAAATTAAAGAAATTCAACAATATCTACAATTTAATGAAAATTCAAGCACAACTTATCAGAATTTATGAGATGCGACGGAAGTAGTTTCTAGAGGAAAATGTACAGCTGTGAACTCACACATTAAGAAAACAGAACGGGAAAAAATAAACACCCTAATGCAGCACTTCCAAATTCTAGAACTGGAAGAGCAAACCAAACCCAAATCCAAAGATGGGAAGAAATCATAAAGATTAGAGCAGAAATTAATTCATTTGGGATGAAAAAAATAATTCAAAGAATTAATGAATCAAAAAGCTGATCATTTGAAAGATTAAATAAATTGATAAGTCTCTAGCTAAACTCATCAAAAAGAGGAAAGAAAAATTGCAAATACAAGCAAT
>NW_004528588.1:0-884 GCF_000260255.1 Octodon degus
AGGATATAAATATTTTGAGTGGGTGCCACCCATGTCTGGGGTGGGCGTTCACACAGCCAATCTCTGATCTGTGAGGAAACAATTTTGTTAACTACCCTAATCAAGGATCACACACCTGTGATGCAAATGTCTTTGGGTTGTTTTCAAGATTCAGCTGTGACAAATTGTGCTGCTATAAACACTGGTGTGCATATATCGCTGTGGTGTGATGTTTCATTTCTTCTGCGAAGATATCCAGAAGGGGAATAACTTGGTAAAATACAACCTCTTATCCTAGTTTTTTTGAGTCTGCACCCTGATTTCCATAGCGTTTGCACCACTCACAATCACAACAGCAGGAAAGGATTTCTTTTCCCTCACAGTCTCTCTAGTAGGTTACTGGTTGGTTTCTTGAAGACAGCCATTCTTACTGGGGTGAGATGCAATCTCTGTGTTATGTAGTGTGTATTTTTTGAAAGACAATATCTTGAATTGTGAATATTTGTGTATTTTCCATTATGTCTCTTGATCTAAGAAATGGGTATTCATCTCAGATGCTCATTTTTTAAAATGTGTGTTTGAATTTTGGAGATTGGAGGGTTATTTTAATACATTCTAGATGGAAATCCTATTTCTGTGGAATATTTGGGGAAAATGTTTCCCCAATTTGTGTGTTTTCCTTTTACTGTTGCTTTTTTATAGATGTACAAAACCTTTTCACTAAGATGAGATCCCTGTTGTTGATTCTTCAAAGCATTTCCTGTGCAGTTTTGTTTGGGTGAATATATGTTTGGGTTGACTTCTCCCATACTTTTCACCTGAGGAGATCTTTGAGAAGCTAGGTACCACAGCCCCACTGCAATTGATTCATTCCATTACCATTTAGGAAAGATCACACAGCACCC
>NW_004528588.1:1524-3197 GCF_000260255.1 Octodon degus
ACTAAGGCATCCACTGTGAGTATGTTTTACATTATTGCAAAGTTTCCTCCTGTTGGACTATGAATGTCATGGAAAGATTGGATTGTTTCATGCCAGCAGCACAGGCTGGGCGCTTGGCACCTACACAAGAAGAACATCACACAAGTGAGACAATCAATAATGGCAGGTGGCTTTGTCAGCCCCTGAATCATCTTACTCTTCTCTACCAAGACTGGCATGACTCTTGGTGAAAGTGCTTCACTGAGCTCGAAAACAGACTTTAGCATAATGAACTCATTCAGAATGGATGCACAGTTACCTCTTTGAGCAGCCGCAAAAATGGAAAGGAATAGATTTTATAAAACTGAATTTCTGATTATTTGATACGTTGTAGCAAAAACATTGCAACTGGGGTGTTTAGTAGGGATTATGTAAAGCCATAGGGCATGATTTACTCAAATCTCTTTAGCTGGCACTTTCCTAAGTAGCAGAGTACAAAACCAAAGTAATTGATTTATTTTGATACCGGGTATCAAAGTCATGATGTTGCTCTTGCCGGCCAAGCACTGTGCAGCAGAGATATACCCGGACCAGAAACCCAAATTTAGAAAGCCAACTTGGAGAGACTATGGGGGAAAAGAGAATGAGTGTGCGCCTGAGTATCTATCTCCCTTCCCTACAGATATAGAACTTCTTTGGAATTGAAATTATGTAACTAAGTTTAAAATTATTAAGGAAAGAAATGTATTTAAAAACTCAGGCATGAAAAGACAGCCGGTTCTGCTGCTTCTTATTTTTAATGGATTGTACTGTATTTCATGATGGGTCTGTCTTATAAACCTAAACCTACAGAGCTACAGCCAGGCAGGGAGGGTGTAACACCCAGTTCTCATCTTGTGTCAAGAATCGCCCGAGTTCTCCCTCTACTGGTGATGCCTTCTATGAGGCTGCTTGGGAGGGCTGAGCAGGGATCCTGTGGGTGTCCATGGACAGCACTGCTGTAGTCAGGGTTTACAAGGGAAAATGTTGGAAGTGGAATTCATAAGACTATAGTTTCCTAAGCCATATACAAAGACTTCAGGGAGTGTGTCCACACAATAAAGATGTAAAGAATCCAGATGGGGCCCTGAATCCCACGGTAGTGTCCTGTATGAGTTCAACTGAAGACAAATTGCCCATAACCATGCCTCATACAGATCTGTTCCATGGATCTGCACTGGGATGGCCCCAAAGGTCAGTGGTGGAAATAGAAAATCTGGACAAACAAGATCAAGATTTGTGCTATCAGGCTGAGGGAAGTGCAGTAGAGTCAGGTAGCAATGCTCAAAGAAAGAGCCAGCGCTATCTCCAAAAGTACCACAGCCATCCTCAACAGCATAGAGCTCCTCCTAAGATGTGAAACACTGAGTCCATATCAAGACATTCAGAATGACTAGGCCCTCCAGGAGAAACAACATCTCCCTTGCAGCTGCACCACTCCAGTCCTTTTTTAATTTTTTTAAATTGGTGTCAATCTTCTAGTTGACCTTCCACACCGAGCACCAATCTGATTCAGTTTAGTTGGTATAACAAGTTCACCTCAGTTATAAATCCAGTACAAGGACCATCTGTGTCTTTCCAGGACCTGAAGGACCTTACAATGTGTTGCAAACGCACATTTCATGCAAGTAGGTGAGGGCTCCAGAAACAGAAGT
>NW_004528589.1:0-846 GCF_000260255.1 Octodon degus
CAACTTGTCCCCTCCAGACTCAGCTCAGGCCTGGCATACAGGCCTGGAGTCAAACCCTGCAGCTGCAACCCCTGCAGAGAGTATAGGGGGCAGAACCACCCAGATAATCCAGAAGCTGAACATCTTGCCATATGGGGCACAACAGGTTCACCTGCAAGAGCAGCAGCAGGAAGGAGCTGAGACCAGCAGCCAGACCCAAGCCAGGCACAGCTCGATAAATCAAAACTTTGTAGATCTCCACCTGAACTTCAGTAGGTGCTAAGGTTAAAACTGCACCAAAGATCTACAACAAAGATCAGAAGGCAGTGCTACACAAAATGACGACAAGAAGGAGCAAAATGAAATCTCAGAACCCGAGCCCACCCATAATAAGTGCACAGAACACTAACACAGAACAAATTGGGAATCACACAGCTGAAAGCAATGAATCAAAATCTTCTGAAATAAAGAAATAGCTGCAGAAAGATATACAGGAACTCAGATTGGAAATGAAAAAAGAAATCCCTGAATTAATAACATCTTCAGTAAATAATCAAATGCAGAAACATATGGAGGAAACCCAATGCCCACCCAGAACAAGTGTAGAGGACAGTAGCTCAGCACAAATATATGAATTAATAGCGTCGATAGTACATAAGCAACAGAAGGAAGTTATAGAAGCACTCTTAGCGGAATTCTTTTCTGAAATAAAAAAAAAGAATTCTCAGAATTCATACTATCTGAAGTAAGGAATCAACTACAGAAACATAGGGAGGAAACCAAGTCTGAAAAAAACACTGCAGTAAAAGAATTTATACCTGCTTCTAAAGAAAACATTGATTAAAAAAATAGAGATTAGAAAAATGA
>NW_004528589.1:2472-3149 GCF_000260255.1 Octodon degus
ACATGTTTCTGAGCTGCAAATGGGTCATTTTCTAAAATAGACCACATACTGGTCCATCGGTCATGCTTAAGTACATGTAAGAAAACAGAAATTATCCCATGCACATTATCTGAGCACAGTGCAATGAAACTGGAAAAAATGACAAAAGAAACCAGAAAAAACCCTTGAATACAAGGAAATTAAATGACACCCTACTCAGCAACCAAAGGGTCACAGATGAAATTAAACAAGAAATTCAACGATATCTACAATTCAATGAAAATTCAACCACAACTTATCGTAATTTATCATATACGATGAAAGCAGTTCTCAGAGAGAAATTCATAGCTGTGAACTCACACATTACAAAAACAAATAAATACCCTAATGCTGCACCTTCAAAAACTAGAAAACCAAAAGCGAACCAAACCCAGGGCCCAGAGATGGAAATAAATCATAAACATTAGGGCAGAAATTAATTCAATTGAGACCAAGAAAACGAAAACAACTCAAACAATTAAAAAAGCAAAAAGCTGGTTCTTTGAAAGATTAAATAAAATTGATAGGCCCCTATATAAACTCATCAAAAAGAGCAAAGAAAAAAATTCAAATACAAGCAATAAAGAATGAAAAGGGTGTAATTACCACAGACTCAGTGGAAATTCAGAAGATTATCAATAGCTATTTTGAGAATCTCT
>NW_004528590.1:0-1240 GCF_000260255.1 Octodon degus
TTCTTCTTTTGAGTTTTTATACTAGGGAAACTATATGATATTTACACATGTGTGTCTGGTTTATTGCACCTATGAGTATATGTTCAAGTGACATACAATTCAATATAAAGGCTTCGAGGTTATCATTCTTAATAGCTGAATAATACTCCATTGTGTAAAAATTCCACATCTTTTTCAACCATTCCTGAGGTGATGGGCATCTTGGTTGTTTCTAAGATTTGGCTATCACAAATTGTGCTGCTATAAACATAGGCACACATATATCACTATGAAAGGATGTTTTCAGATCCTATGGGAAAATTTCCAGTAGAGGAATAGCTGGTTGAAATGGGATTTCCAGTCCAACTTTTCTAAGGAGTATTCACACTGATTTCCATAATGGTTGCACCAGTCTACTTTCCCACCAGCAGTAGAGAAGGGTTCCTTGTTGCCAACAGCCTCTCCAACATTTGTTGTTGGGTGATTTTGTTAAGATAGCCATTCTTTCTGGGGTGAGATGATATCTCAACGTGGTTTTAATTTGCATTTCCCGGATGGCTAGTGATGTGGAACATTTTTTCATATATTTGTTCGCTTCTTTAATTTCTTTCTCTGAGAAGTGTGTGTTTATCTCAGATGAACATCTCTGGATTGGGTCTTTATATTTTCAGGCCCTAGTGTTTCTTAGTTCTTTATAAATTCTAGAGAGCATACCTTTGTCTGAGTACTTATTTGTCATGATTTTTTCCCAAATGGTAGGTTGCCTTTTCACTTTGTTGGTAATTTCTTTTGACGTGAAAGAACTTCTCAGTAAGAGCGGGTCCCAGTTGTTAATTCTTTAAACTGTTTCCCGTGCAATTTCATTTCTGTTCATGAACCCTTTGCCTACCCCTATGTCTTCAAGAGTTCCTCCAACATTCTCTTCCAGGAGATTTAGTGTAGCTGCTTTTTTTTTCTGACCCTGGGTTTTTATTTCAAGTGGACATAAACCAAAAAGTACACTAGGTGAGAAACAACTACATTCAAATTGGAGACAACTTTAATTCTCAATGTTCTGTGCACATCTGCCACAGAGGCAGCCCAGTAAGGCTACACTATGTATGACCCCAGCCTCCATAACAATACTTGCTAAAAGCTTTGATTAAAACTTCCTATTATATGATAGTTTTATATTTTTAAAAGCATACATTTAGAAAACTATGTAACACTCAAACATAAAACCTACCCTCAAGAACTTGCTAAAACATAAAATCTAAAACCA
>NW_004528590.1:1910-2876 GCF_000260255.1 Octodon degus
TTTATACTTTTCTTCTGGATAGTTAAGACCAAGGTAAAGCAGGACCCATCCAAAAAGAGTGGTAGCTTTTGGGTCTGATAAAGTCAGTGAAATTCCCTCAGTTTTTATCCTGAGATCCTGTACCTCAGATTGTTTGTCAGTGTCAGCCATGTGGATGAGTCATGGCCATTGCTTGGCCAAGGTGCTCTCCGTGAAAGCCTGAGAGAAAGTTTCTCTCCATGTGACTCTCCTTAGGCACACTCTACATCATCAATCACTTTCCTCTTTGGCCCCATAATCACCTTGATCAGAAAATTTGTGACACTACCGAGGTACATGATGTTACAGTACAAGTTCTCATATGTCCTGAGCCTTAATTGACAATAGAAGGCTAGGGACAAAATGTTGGCTTTCCTTGCAGCCCTCCTTTTCCTCTAATTTTGGTCTGCAAATGTAGGTTGCTAACCATCCAGAAGACAACCTTGTTGTTATTATCGAACAACTTAGTCCGTTAAGCTTAACCTCACTATCTGTCTGCATATCAAACATATTAGGCATAATATGGAACAGGTATTTTTCCTCAAGTATTGATATGCTGAACTTTAAGTCCCTACAGAATATGATAAAAACATTTAAAGATTAGAATATATTTTAAACATAGGTATAAATAATTATATACAAATATGTGTGCCTATGTTTATAGCAGTACAATTTGTGATAGCCAAATCTTGGAAACAACCAAGATACCCATCACCTGAGGAATGGTTGAAAAAGATGTGGTATTTTTATACAATAGAGTACTATTCAGCTATTAAAAATGATAAACTCGAAGCCTTTATATTGAAGTAGATGCCACTTGACCATATACTCATAAAGGAAATAAACAAGACACACATGTAAGATATTTACTGCTATAAACATAGGCACACATATATCACTATGACAGGATGTTTTCAGATCCTATGGGAAAATTCCCAGTAGAGGAAT
>NW_004528591.1:0-952 GCF_000260255.1 Octodon degus
CTGGCTCCTCTAGCAATGCATGTTAGAGGGGTGCGGCTGAGGGCTGACAGCATCTCCATATTCAACCCATCATCCCAGGTGACAGTGCAGGGGAGGAGGAGCTGGAAAGGAGTAGGCAACACTCCTCCACCTCAGAGGTAGATTTCCAGTGAAGGTAAGAGGCACTACGCACTGGCTTCTGTTGTCCTTTCCTCCTGGCACTGTGCTAAGTACTGGAGAAAACAAACTCAGGAGGCTTTTCTGGAGATGTGACTCAAATATTTCATTTGTGCAAGTGACAGACCTATACCAGTGTTCATTACCTATGAGAGTCACCTCTGGGTATGCTGTATGTATGAAAAGGATGCGCTTCTGGTTTCCTTCCTTCATATTATTTTAAGGGAAGAGCATGTGACTCTCTGATGAAGCTCTACCTAGTTACAACACCACCTAATAATTGAATATCTTAGCAAGGCAAAAATGTCTATCACTTCAGGTAAAAGAATACCTGAGGATTAAACATAAAATTTTATGACAAATGAACAAATGATACAGGTATCAATCACTAGTTAATGATAGCTGAACACTATAGCTTTACAAAGCAAACATTTAAGCAACTCCAAGTAGAAAGGATGCCCATATAGGACGGCTACATTTTCATCTTCATCTTGAGCACAAATGTCTCCAGCTGAGCACCTGCTGTGCTAAGAATGTCCCTCTGTCTCTGAGCTCTACATACAACCACCTGCTCTTACTGACTCCGCCTCATCAACCCTCTGGGAAGGACTTCTGCATGAGCTGTCCTGCGTGGTGCTAAGAGCGACACCTGCTGCATGGAGACGCTCGCGCCCCTGCAGGGACGCTCTGGAGTGGTCTGACTGCTCTCTCCTAGCTTCCCTTGTACTGATCTGTTCTCCACGTTTGTGTTTTCAGTGTACCTCAGGACAGTCAAGGCTGAGGGATTTTAACTGTC
>NW_004528591.1:2637-3213 GCF_000260255.1 Octodon degus
ACAGCCCAGGCAGAGCTCTGCAGCTCCCAGCTCTTCATGCCTGAGCTCAGCCTGAGTTCGGATCCCTGCTCCAAACCTCTCTCATTCATTCCAGTGACTGAAAAATCTACTAAGGCCTTCAATTCAGTGCCCACATCTCTGTTTCCTCATTCCTTAACCCACCCTAGCACCTAGAAAACAAGGATTTGTTTTCCTTGTTATCATCCAGTTCTGCCTGTGCTTAAACAGAAAGTAAGTTTTTCTTCAGATCTCTCTTCTCTGCCCAAGAAAAGTTATGAGCACAAGGTTATTTATTTTTAAAGGGCCTATTGAAAATATATCTCTTTCACAGCTGTCATTTCTGTTTTCTGCAATTTCTTCAGCAGCAGCTCTGACCTGCTGGACATGGTACTAGGAGTCATTTCCATAGAACAGAAACTGGAGGGGAAGATGAAAATCTTTGCTTGGATTTATTGTGTACTGTGCCCTTGAGGTAGAGAGACACAGCAGCACTCTTGAGACCCTGAGGCCTTAGATCCAATTCTGAAAAGTCCCAATGTTGAGATTGCTAAAACAGGGAGAAAGAATTCTGGTCAT
>NW_004528592.1:0-988 GCF_000260255.1 Octodon degus
AAAAAAAAAGAAATCAACCAATAACAATTGCTGGAGGGGCTGTGGAGAGTAAAGAACCCTTGTCCACTGTAGGTAGAAATGTAGACTGGTGCAACCACTGTGGAAATCAGTGTGGAGCTTCTCAGACAACTAGGATTAGAGGTTCCATTCCACCCAGCTATTCCCCTTCTGGATATTTTTCTGTAAGAATTAAAAACATCATACCACAGCGATATATGTACACCCACGATTTGGGGTTTTCTATGGTTTTTGGTTTCGGATTTGTGATTTTTGGTACTGAGGACCGAACTCAGGACCTATGCTTACCAGGCAGCCACTTGTGCTACTGAACTATATCCCTGGCCCTGTGCACCCTTGTGTGCGTGTGTGTGTGTGTGTGTGTGTGTGTGTGTGTGTGTGTGTTGAAGACAAGATCGCACTATGTTTCACCTATGCTTATAATGGCACAATTTCTAATAGCTTAATATTAGAAACAATCCAAATGCCCCTCAATTTAGGAATGGATAAAAAGATATGGTATTTTTATACAATTCAGTACAAGTCAGCTATAAGGAATAATAAACTCAAAGCTTTTATAGGTAAATGGATGCAACTTGAGAACATACTCATAAGTGAAATAATACAGACTTACATGTGCCAACATAATATTGTCTCCCTAATACAAGAAACTGAAAGAATAAATAAAATGCAACCTAGACAATAGCTATTTGTAGAAGTCCCCTCCTGGTTCTCGTCTCCACCCAAGAAGTCTACACTTATAATCCCAAAAATATGTTATTGGAATCCCACCAAGTTAATGCCAATCTACCACTCCCAGTGCAACCTATGGTGAAAACAAAAACACTAAGACATATATAATTATTGGAGAGCTAAGGGGTCCTAAGTCCAGTCACAAAGATGGCTTTCTGGAACAAAGAGAACAACCCACGGCTGCACCCAGGTTTTATTCAGCCAAGAAGGAGTGGCTTGAGAAAGAGAATTGTGGGAA
>NW_004528592.1:1843-3194 GCF_000260255.1 Octodon degus
TAAGGCCAATTGAAAGGATAAAGAGAAGTCTAGCCAGCTCTGTACATATCAATACAAGGAAATAGGGTCAGGGTCGGCCAAAATGAAGATAATCGTTCTTCTTCCAAGGAGGGTTTCTCACGTGGTCCTCCCAGCTATTGTGAAAGGGGAGGAAACTGCTCAAAAGGAAAGAACAACTGGAATGGGGGAAAGGAGGAAAGAAGGTAGGGAAAGGAAATATATATATATAATAGCTAAGATAAATGTACTGCTAATTTCTATTAGTTCATTAAAAAGAGTGGTTTGTGCAGACTGGGTGTGGAGACACGCACCTGTAATCCCAGCTCTTGGGAGGCTATAAACAGGTGGATCACCAGAGTCCCATCTAGTAGTGAGACCCTGAACACCCTGTAGACCCTTCCCTAAAATACAAAAAAAAGGAGAGTGGTTTGTGCTTACGTGATTTGATTAAACTTTCATTCCTATAACTTGTAATCTGAGCACTACTTTTTTTTTTTTTCTGGAACCGGGGATTGAACTCAGACCCTTGCACTTGCCAGGGAAGCACTTATTCTACTGAGCCATCTCCCCAGTCCCCAATATCACATTTCTATTTTCTCACTGACATTCATCTGCTTCCCTCCTATAGGAACCCTTTACACTAGACCTACAGGATAATCCCTACATCTACGTCCCTTAATCACACATGCAAAGTTGTTCTTACTAGGTAAGATAACACATACAGAAGCCCCAGGGACTAGAATATATATCTTTGAGGGCTGCTTTACAGCCTACCACAGTTTGTACATGGTATCACAATAAAGCTATTTTCTTTCTTTCTTTCTTTCTTTCTTTCTTTCTTTCTTTCTTTCTTTCTTTCTTTCTTTTTGGTGGAACCAGAGATTGAACTCAGGCCCTTGCGCTTGCCAGGGAAGTATTTATTTCATTGAGCTATCTCCCTGACCCCTGCTATTATTCTTTTTTTCTTGCTTTATTAGCACATGCTTGCAGAACATAATGACTACATTTATTGTTGGGCATTTGTACATATATATAGTACATCTTAATTCATTTTCCTTTTCTTTTATCTGCTGCCCCTCTACTCCCTCCCTGGTCCTTCCAATTCTTGGTTCCTTTACCTTTTGCAAAAGCTCTCTTTTCTACTGAGTGTGGTGATACACACCTGTGATTCCAGCACTGAAGAGGCTAAGGCAGTAGGATCGCTATGATTGAGTTTGAGGCCAACCTGGACAACACAGTGATGAGTTCTTGGCCAGCCTGAACTACAGAGCAGGACCTTGCCTTAAAGGCAAGTGTTAAAACAAAAAAGATAACACATTCAAAATATTAGGGGCCGGGAGATGGCTCAGTA
>NW_004528593.1:0-1121 GCF_000260255.1 Octodon degus
TTGAGTATTTTTGGAGTTGTTTTCATATATTCTAATATAGTACAGTGATCCTTGGATTTTTTTCCCTAGAATCGTGCTGTTTTTATCTCAATAGCTATATTTATCTTTATTGCAAAGAATTGCTATTGCTGTTTTGGTTCTTCTTTGGTTCCAAGTGAATTTTAGGATTTTTTTTTATATTTCTTGAGGTATGTCATTGGTATTTTGACCAGGAGTGCATTAAATTCGTATAAAAATTTTGGTAGTATTTAAACTATATAGCTTCTCCCTACCCAAGAACAAGGGATATCTTTCAATTTTCTGATATCCTTTGCAATCTTCTTTGTCAGAGTACTGTATTTTTCAATGTATATTTCTTTTACTTCCTTTGATAGATTGTTTCCTAAGTATTTCATTGTTTTGATGCTATTATGAAAGTTGTGGTTTCCATAATTTCTTTCAGTGAGTTTGTTATTTATATGCAAGAATATTATTGATTTTTGAGTGCTTAGTGTACATCCAGGTACACTACTGAATTTGATTATAAAATCTAGACGTCAAAACAAATTTGCAAGTCTTTCAGTGGAGTTTTTGGGCTGATGTAGCATATGATGTCATCAGCAAACTTCTTACTTTCCTATCCTTATTTCTTTCTCTTGTTTAATTACTCTAGCTTATGTTTTCACAACAATATTAATAAGAGTGGTAGCTGCAGACTTCCTTATCTTGTTCCTGATTGTAAAGTATGAACTTTCAGATTCTGACCATTGAATATATGGTTAACTTTCAGTTTGTCATAGATGAATTTTATCAGATTGACATACAGACCATATCTTCCAGTTTTAGGCAGAGTTTTTATCAGAAATGTATGTCGGAGCTTGTCAAATGTTTTTCCCTAATTGATTTAGATGATTATGTGCTTTTTGTTCTTGGTTCTTTTAATATCATATATTACATTTATCAATTAACATGTTGAACTATCCCTACATTCTTAAGATGAATCCTACTTGAAGCATATGTATATTTTTTTTTGAAGATTTGCTGCATTCTGTTTGCCAGTGTCTTGTGGAGGATTTTTAAATCTATGTTCATTAGGAAGAATGGCTTGTAGTTCATATTCTTACTTGGATCCTTTGGTATCA
>NW_004528593.1:1866-3161 GCF_000260255.1 Octodon degus
GACACTAGACTGCCTAGCAACTGATAGCTAACCTTAATAAGACAGGATGTTCATATCAGGAGTGAGGTAGTTTGTTTGCTTTAGATACTGAGCCAAGTCCCACCTACACATATTTGGTCTATTTCCTAGCTTTCTGGCTTCCAACATATCCCCCTTTTTCATTTTGTTTTGTCAGTGTTGGGTGTTCCACTACAGTTAAAGAAGCTGTGTTTGGAGAAGTCTTTAAAGGACCTTTTCATACTTGAAGCCAGTCTAAAGATTGTAGGTACTTGAATTCAGCAAAATAATCTAATATAGTTCAATAGTCCATAACAGTAGTGGGTTATCAGCAGAACTGGAAATTGTCAGAATTTGTTGACTTGAGGCTTTTACAGCTCAGCATATTAATATGGCATTACTTTTATACCTCTTGAGAACCAACTGTTTGAGTCACTGATACTTTGCATCATTTTCTTAGTTTCTATTGTATTAACTTCTGCTTTGCTCCTTATAATTTCCTTTTTTGCATGAGTTTCTGCTTCACTTGCTCTTATTTTGGCCAACTTTTCTCAGAAAAGGACCAGATAATAAAAATCTTAGACTCTGCAGGCCATGTTGAATAAATGCTGTATGAGCTCAAAGTAAAGCAGTCTGCCAGGCTAATCCAATTCTGTCTCTGGGCCACTGTTTGCTGTACCTGGATAAAGAGTTTTGTCTTTGAAATAGAACCAAGTGTTCACTTTTGTTATCAGTCACTTTTCTGGGCTCAGTCTCCAATTATTTAAACTCTGCCTTCCTTGTTTTCTTAAATATAAGCTCCGAAAGGCCAAACATACATGTAGTATACACACCAGGAGCTTATTAGTAATGTGGAAATATAGGTCCTGCAAATGGCCTGTTAATGTCTGAAATTGCACTGCAATAATCAAGTCAGGCAATTTGCCCATTGTGGTTAGTAAAGCAGAGAGATAGTTAATAATGATAGTGGTAGACATAGCGTTACAGTTTTGTGATTTAATACAACAATGCCTTTAAGGCACTTACTATAATGATTATCATAAAGTAATTACACCCTCACTTTGTTTTCACACATACCTTGTCTGTGTGAGAGTTTCTCAGAAATCTCAGAATCTAATAGAAGGATGGTACTGTAAAAATTGTCCTGGAATGATGGATAAAATGTAAACATGGACTCATAGGATACATAGCCTACTAAGATCATTGCAAATTGTTTAGCTAGTAAGCCACTGTCATACTGTGATTACTAAATTAGTAAGTAGATTTTATGAAGCCATGTAGAAAGAGAAATATTGGAT
>NW_004528594.1:0-1260 GCF_000260255.1 Octodon degus
ATTTGCATTTCGGGGATGGCTAGTGATATGGAGCATTTTTTCATATTTTATTCACTTCTTTAATTTCATCCTCTGAGAAGCATGTGTTCATCTCAGATGCCCATTTCTGAACTATGTCTTTAAATTTTGGGGCCCTAGTGTTTTTTAGTTCTATATAAATTCTAGAGAGCAGACCTTTGTCTTACTACTTACTTGTCCTGATTTTTTCCAAACCTGTGGGGTATCTTTGAACTTTGTTGGTAATTTCTTTTGACATGAAAAAACTTCTCAGTAAGAGCAGTTCCCAGTTATTAATTTTTTCAACTGTTTCATGTGCGATTTGATTTTTGTTCATGTACTCTTTGCCTAGCCCTATGTCTTCAAGAGTTTCTCCTACATTCTCTTCCAGGAGATTTAGTGTCTCTGCTTTAATGTTTAGATCTTTAATCCTTTTTGACTTTAGCTTAGTGCATGGTGATAGACCTGGGTCAAGTTTTAGTTTTTGCCATGTAGAGAACCAATTTTTCCATCACCATTTGTTAAAGAGGCTATCTTTCTTCCAGTGAGTATGTTTGGCCCCTTTGTCAAAGATAAGGTGGCTAAGTGTGTTCATAGGGGCTTCAGTGATTCTAATCTATTCCATTGATCCTCAGGTCTATTCTGTTGCCAGTACCATGTTGATTTTATCACAGTAATCTTGTAGTATAATTTCAAGTCAGGAATAGTAATGCCTCCTGCCCTGTTTTTATTGCCCAGGATTGCCTTTGCTATTCTACATCTTTTCTGGTTCCAAATAAATTTTAGGAATGATTTCTCTAGGTCTGTGAGGTATGTCAGTGGTAGTCTGATAGGGATTGCATTAAATCTGTGCAGCAATTTTGGGGGTATGGCCATCTTCACAATGTTGGTTCTTCCTATCCAGGAGCATGGAATATCTTTCCATTTTCTGAAATTCTCTACTATCTCTTTTTGAAGAGTACTGTAATTTTCCATGAAAAGATCTTTGACTTCTTTAATTAGATGAATTCCAAGGTATTTCATTTTCCTCAATGCTATTGTAAAAGATATTGTTTCTATAATTTCCCTCTCAGTGTGTTTTTTATCTGTGTAGAGGAATGCTATTGACTTTTGGGTATTGAATTTATAACCTGCTATGCTACTGAATTTCTGTATTAATTCTTGTAGCTTCTTGGTGGAGTTTTTTGGGTCTTCTAAGTAAAGTATCATGTCATCTGCAAATAAAGATAATTTAACTTCTTCTTTGCCTATTCTTATTCCTTT
>NW_004528594.1:2455-2944 GCF_000260255.1 Octodon degus
GTCAGATAATATGCCTGGTATAATTTCTGTTTTCTTGCATATACTTAAGCATGACCTATGGACCAGTATGTGGTCTGTTTTAGAAAATGACCCACGTGCAGCTGAGAAAAATGTATATTCAGCTGTGTTTGGGTGGAGCACTCTACATATGTCCACCAAGTCCATTTGTTTCAAGCTCTGGTTCAGTTCTGTGATTTCTTTGCCAATTTTTTCTCTGTTTGACCTATCGTTTTGGGACAAGGTGGTGTTAAGGTCTCCTGTTAAGAGTGTGGTTTTGGATATTAGATTTTTCATGTCCATTAAGACTTGCTTTATGTAGTTGGGTGCTCCCCTGTTTGGTGCATACATATTTATGAGTGTTACCTCTTCTTCTTGAATTTTTCCCCTAACCAGTATATAGTGGCCTTCTTTATTTTGCTTGATTATTCTTGGTTTGAAGTTAATACTGTCTGAGAATAGGATTGCTACCCCTGCTTTTTTTTTTTTGAG
>NW_004528595.1:0-465 GCF_000260255.1 Octodon degus
AAAGCAAAAAGCTGGTTCTTTGAAAGATTAAATAAAATCAATAAGCCCCTAGCTAACCTCATCAAAAGGAGGAAAGAAAAAATTCAAATACAAGCAATAAGGAATGAAAAGAGTGTCATTACCAAAGACCCAGTGGAAATTCAGAAGATTACCAATAGCTACTTTGAGAATCTTTACTCTCACAGAATAGAAGACACAGAAGAAATGGACAGATTCCTAGAAAGGTACAAAATGCCACAACTGAATCAACAAGATATAACCACTCTCAGTAGCCCTATTACAGCCAATAAAATATGAGATGTAATTAAAAACCTACTAGCAAAATGAAAGACCAGGTGCAGAGGGATTCACAGTTGAATTCTACAAGACATTTACAGAAGATGTAGTCTCCATACTCTTCAAACTCTTCCATGAAATTGAAAAGGAAGCAATCCTCCCAAAATCATTCCTGGAGGCAAGTATTAT
>NW_004528595.1:1966-3119 GCF_000260255.1 Octodon degus
AATCTATAAAGAACTAAAAAACACTAGGGCCCCAAAATTTAAAGACCCAATCCAGAAATGGGCATCTGAGATGAACACATGCTTTTCAGAGGAAAAAATTAAAGAACCGAATAAATATATGATAAAATGCTCCACATCACTAGCCATCCATGAAATGCAATTTAAAACAAATTTGAGATGTCATCTCATTCCAGAAAGAAGGGTTATAATAAAGAAATCACCCAACAACAAATGTTGGAGAGGATGGGGAGAAAAAAGTACAATTCTCCACTGCTGGTGGGAACTTAGACTGGTGCAACTGTTATGGAAGTCAGTGTGGAGACTTCTTAGAAAAGCTGGACTGGAAATCCCATTTAAAGCAGGTATTCCTCTACTGGGAATTTTCGCAGAGGATCTGAAAACATCATTTCATGGGGATATATGTGTGCCTATATTTATATCAGCACAATTTGTGATAGCCAAATCTTGGAAACAACCAAGATGCCCATCACCTGAGGAATGGTTGATAAAGATGTATTTTTACACATTGGAGTATTATTCAGCTATGAAAAATGATAAACTCGATGTCTTTATATTGAAGTGGATGCCACTTGAACATATACTCATAAGTGAAATAAACCAGACTCACATGTGTAAATATCATATAGTTTTCCTAGTTTAAGAACTCAAAAGAAGAAATAGAAATAGAAAGGTATAATACAAGTAAAAAGAAAGCAGGATTTCAAGGACTAACTAATCAAGAGAGGGAAAGGAGAAGAGCTAGGAAACATGACAGTGTCAAGGCATACAGTAGAAGATGGTCAAGACAATGATCCTGAGAATCTTCAGAAGATTCTTTAATCTAGCAGTTAATTGGAAAGATTCTCACCCTGACTAACTATATACTGATACCTGTGAACTAAGCAACTGCACTGCAGATGGTAATCTGTAATAGTTGTTTCATGTTTGGAGTGCCTGTCATTCTGGTCTTCTGAATAGGTGCTGCCTGTCATGACATGCCAGTTCCTGCTATGCTGTCTCTCAGGTAGATGGTTTCTCAAAAAGAAGGGGGTGGTGAATGAAGGCAAGGGACAGGAAAAGGAATATGTGAGACTGTCCTGTGTCAAGGTTGTATATGGTTAGTTTTTTGGACTTATGTGTAAACATAAGAAGT
>NW_004528596.1:0-604 GCF_000260255.1 Octodon degus
TCGCAAAAATCTTAACTAATAAGCACTCAGACAAAGGTCTGCTCTTTAGAATTTATAAAGAAAGAAAAAACATTAGGGCCCCAAACTTTAAAGACCCAATCCAGAGATTGGCATCCAAGATGAATGCACCCCTCTCAGAGCATGAAATTAAAGAGGCAAATAAATATATAAAAAAATGCCCCACATCACTAGCCATCCATGAAGTGCAAATTAAAACCAGACTGAGATACTATCTCACCCCAGAAAGAATGGCTATCATAAAGGAATCGCCCAACGACAAATGTCGGAGAGGCTGTGGTGAAAAAGGAACCCTTCTCCACTGCTGGTGGGAATGTAGACTGGTGCAATCATTATGGAAATCAGCATGGAGACTCCTTAAAAATCTAGGACTGGAAATCCCATTCAAACCAGCTATCTTCCTATTGGGAATTATCTCAAAGGAACTGAAATCATCATATCATAATGATATATGTGTACCTATGTTTATAGCATCACAATTAGTGGTAGCGAAATCTTGGAAACAATCAAGATGCCCGTCACATGAGGAATGGATGGAAAAGTTGTGGTATTTTTATTCAATGGAGTATTACTCAGCTACAAAGAA
>NW_004528596.1:1812-3244 GCF_000260255.1 Octodon degus
CTTGTCAGATATACAATTTCCATTTCTTGTTATATAGGTCTTGCTTTCTATTGGTCTTAAACATCCAGCAAAGAAGTATAAAGATGAAATATAGAAAGCAAAGTCACATTAATATTCTGAAACATATAAGGCTCAAGTCAACAACTTCTGATATTGCCAGTCTTATGGAAATCCAACTAGTACTATGGACTGCTGTACTACATCGAAATATTTTGCTGAATTCATGTACTTATCACATTTAAATGACATTGTAATACCTTTCTCTGAAAAAACTAAACAAAAAAGGGTATATAAATGAATGAACATTTCGTATCTGTATATTCAAAATAGGATAGTATACAGCTGCATTCTCTTAACTCAATGAATAGAGAAATTTGTTTGAATGGGATTTGTTGACAGGATATCATGTCTGCATCTTGTACAATGAATAACCACTAAGAGAAGAATATGCAATGTAGTAACTTTTGAAACTATGTTTACAATCATTTTTAAAACTGCCTCATATGTTTCTCAATAAAATTATTAAAAAATTCTGAATATCCTGTTAATGGTTAACAAAATAGAAATATAATTAAAAACTTGCCAAAATCAGAAAAGGTCATGCCCTTATGGATTAGCTGCACAATTCTATAAGAAATTTAAGGGAAGAATTAATTCCAACACTTCTCAAACTCTTCAGTGAAATTGAGAAGGAAGAACTATTCATTAACTCATTCTTGAAATCAAGTGTTACCCTGATATGAAAAGCAGAGAAACATGTAACCAAAAAAGGGTACTACATGCCTGGGGAGTTGGCTCAATGGAATGTGCACTTCCTTGGTAAGTGCAAGGGCCTCAGATCAATTCTTGGTTTCTAAAAAAAAAAAAGGGGGGGGGGAACCAACTACAGGCCAATCTACCTAATGAATACAAATGCAAAAATCCTCAATAAGATATGGGGAACTAGGAAGCAGAAAATAGTCAAGAAGGTTGTACACCATGACAAAATCGGATTCATCCTAGGAATGCAAGAAACATCCACTATGGGCAAATCAGTAAATTTAATGCTCTATATTATCAGAGCCAAAGTCAAAAATCACATGATCATCTTAGTAGATAAAGAAGTGTTTGAAAAAGTTCAGTACATGTTCACGATAAAAACTTTATAAAAAATTGATTAGATGGTTCTTATCTTAAACTGATAATAGTCATGAAAACAATCATTCAACATGATACTAAATGGATAAAAACTGAAAACTTTCACATGAAAATCAGGTATAAGACAAGCATGTTCACTATCATCACTATTCAGTATAGCTCTGGAAACTTTAGCCAGAGTGATTATGAGAGAGAGAGCGAGAGAGAGAGAGAGAGAGAGAGAGAGAGAGAGAGAGAGAGAGAGAGAGACAGACAGAGACAGACAGAGACAGAGACACAGAGAGAGAGACAGAGA
>NW_004528597.1:0-3247 GCF_000260255.1 Octodon degus
TGTCGGCTGCGTAGTTCACTGCATTGCAAGCCCCCAACACATCTTCAAATTCTACTAGTGCCTGTCTCTTCTTGGGCATCACCACCACATAACTGCAGAGAGAGCACAGGACCCCATATCATAGGCAAATCACTACCTTCTCCAGGATCTACCCTTGACCTCTCACCAGGCTTACTAAGATACTTCCCACAGACCCTGGAGCTTATCCTATCACAGAACTAATCACTTAAGGAAAAAATCCAGGACAGTTTTGTTTGTATTTGCATTCCCAGGACTTAGCACTTGCCAAATAATCAACAAATATTTGTCTTTTCAATTTAAAAAAAAAAAAATTTTTTTTTTGTATTTTAGGGGAGGGTTTATAGGGTGTTCAGAGTCTCACTACTAGATTGAATTCATAGTGATCCGCCTGTTTACAGCCTCCCAAGAGCTGGAATTACAGGCATGTGCCACCACGCCCAGTCTCAATTGCTGTTTCAGTGTGCCCCGGGGCAGTGAGGTCAGCACCGTAGGCCCAGGGATCAAACCCCTGGCCCCTGCACAAACTTGTAGGCACTTTAATCTGCTGAGCTATTTGGCCGGCCCTTGTCTTTTCAAATTCTGAGACAGGGTCTCACTATTTAGTTGAGACTGTCCTCAAACTCATGATCCACCTGCCTAAGGCTCCCAAGAGCTGGGATTATATATAAGTGTGCACACCAATGCTCAACTTCAACAAAGTATTAGCTGAATGAAAAAAATGTTAATCCAAAAAAATATAAGACAGAAAAGGGAAAAAACAGTGAACTTGTGGTAGCATGGCCAACGCAAGAGTGGAGCAGCCTTGGTATCTTGGCCTGCCTTGGTCAAACATCAATGTCTAAGGGCTGGCCAAATAGCTCAGTGGATTAAAGTGCCTGCAAGCAGGCACAGGGGGGCCAGGGGTTCGATGGCCTGTTGTGCCAGGGGCCCAACCCACCCTGCCTCCTCCGGGTGTGCTGAGACAACTGAGACTGGGCGTGGTGGCGCACACCTGTAATCCCAGCTCTTGGGAGGCTGCAAACAGGCGGATCACTGAGTCTGATCTAGTAATGAGACCTTGAACACCCTGTAGACCCTTTCCTAAAATACAAACAGCATCAATGTTTAACCTTGGACAAGACAGGCAAATCAGAAACTAGTAATATGCTAAGGACACAAAAGAACTACTACTTAGGAAAAAAAATCCCTGGCCTGTCTATGAACTCAGTACCTGATAGGTCCAAATTCTTGCAAGGCCTCCACAAGGTCAGCTTCCACCACACCATCAATCAGGCCCCTGATGTGGACAACTGGGGAGGCAGGGGTTTTGTGGGGGTCATCGTAGTTCTCCTGAGAAAGAAAACAAAAATTAGATCCAATTTTCTACTCTACAAGATGGCAGCCCACTGGCCTCTACTGCTGGGTACCCAGTCAGATAACAATTAAGCATCACTCATCAAAGATGCACAGGGCAGGAGGGGCAGCAATTCAAGTCAACTACACTAAATGGTTTATGGACAAGCAGAGTAATGGTTGTTAGTGGGTGGTTATAGCTTCTCCTCAAAGCAGAATGGAGTAAGGAAGTTTCAATTCTTTAATATTAAAAAAAAATCTTTAATATTCCTCCAGGAACTTGTCCCTTTTTTGCTCAACCAAGGAACAGGGAAGAGAATGGCTTGGAGAAGACCATTCCCTGGTATGGAGCCCAGCTGTGTCACATGAACAAGGACACGTATTGCGATTTCTCTGCTCTTTCTCTGAGCAAGCCATCATCTAACAAAGCATAACTGCTGTCACCCCCCACGTCCAAACAGGGCAAAACAAGGTGTGTCCCTGGACCTGTGGCAGGCAAGACAATCCTGACAATTTTTATCTTCCTCCAATGTTTGCTTTGAGAAATATTGATTATAAAGGAGAGGAAGAAAGTTTTTTCACAAAACCCAGAAACTATGGCCCTTATCACCAAAAATATAGGCCTGCCTAAAAAGGAAGTCTCTTTCTACCCAGTGAGAAGCTTCTGGGACTTAAAGAAGCAAGTATTTTCTTTATGCTTCCTAGGCTCAGTCTCCTCTCAGAGAATCACTGAGTAGAAGCTGATAGAATTGGGACAGAATTGGATTCTATTTCAGGAATAAACCGTACAAACCAAGGAGGCACACCCTTCCTGGTGGTTACCAGCTCCACAATTCTGAGTTCTAATCACAGCCCTGTCCCACACTAGCTACACGATTTAAGATAATATACCTACCTCTTTACCTGTTTACTCCTCTGCAAGTGAGGAAACCCTAATACTTCCCCCAATCTGATAAAGAAATAGGGATTCAATTAATGTCTTCTAAAACATGACATGTGAAACAGAGCCAGGGCTTCTTTTATTCTTAGTAAATCATAGCTGCTAAGCCGGACCCTGGAAGATGCCGAAGAGGTGGACTTTTAAAAACTTTAAGAGAATGGGGCCTGTGCCTCAACCAGAAACTGGTCTCCTCTTCCGAACGCAAGACAACAGAATCACTCCCTAACATAATCACACGAGTACATAATATTTCGGTTTATCAAATATGAGAAAACTGTAAGCAAACTTGTGAAGGGTCAACTCAGGTCAACACTTCAGTTAACTCCCCCAGGGGTAAATTTGTCCTTTTCAGTGTCTAGTAAAATCGGGGAAAAGTTTTCATAATACCACTTTCTGCATGGGGAAGGGCTTGACAGTGAGTTTAAACTGTGATGGGACCGAAAGTCCAATTCCACAAGGACACTGGCCCTCCTTCCCGCTCTACAGATGCCCCCTCAACCGCCCACGAGGCCTGGCGGGAGAAACGCGCCTGCGCACTAGGCCTAAGAGGAAAAAACGATAAAAGAAAAAAACCCTCGCCGGCCTCAAACCCGGCCCCCACACGCCAGCCCGCGGCGCCTGCGCATAGCACAGGCCGCAGCTCAAGCGCTACCTCCGCCCCCTCAATCCCCCGCGCTGGGTTGCGCGCACGCGCAAATGCCTGTCCTCGCGCAAACCCGTTTGCCCAACGCCTGCCCCTCCCCCACTCCCGTCAAAGGCGCGAAGGGCTGGGCGCGTGCGCAGAACGGCCTCTCAAAAATAAATGCCTTCAAACTACGAAAATTACTCTCCCTTCCCGGCGCCTAGAACCCTGGCCTCACCCCGCCGCCGCCGCCCGCCGCCCCGGCTCCTCCGCCGCCACCGCCTCCGTGCTGGTCGCCGGCGTTGTCAGTCTTCAGCCGCTTGGGAGCCCGG
>NW_004528598.1:0-1004 GCF_000260255.1 Octodon degus
TTGTTGTTGTTGTTGTTGTTGTTGTTGTTGTTGTATAGGTCTTGCTTTAACTTGGTTTTAACCATCCAGCAGAAAAGTATAAAAATGAAGTGTAAAAAGTAAAGCCATACTAATATGCTGAGCTTTAAAAGGCTCAAGTCAACTACTTCTTTGGTTTTTTTTCTTTTTTGGCGGAACCAGGGATTGAACTCAGGCCCTTGTGCTTGCCAGGCAACTGTTTATTCTACTAAGCCATCTCCCTGGTCAAGTCAACAACTTCTGTCATTGCCAGTCTTATGGAAAACCCACTACTATTATGGACTACTGGACCATATTGGAATATTTTGCTGAATTCAGGCACTTACAATATTTAAATGACAATGGAATACCCTTCTCTGACAAAACTAAACAAAAAAGGGGGATACAAATGAATGACCATTTTGTATCTGTATGTTCAAAATAATTAGGATAGATACACAGCTACATTCTCTTGGAGAATGAATGAATAGAGAGATTTGTTCTAATAGTGTTTGTGGACAGGATATCATGTCTGCATCTTCTACAGTGAATAACCACTAAGACAACAATATGCAATGTATTAATTATTGAAACTGTGCTAGTAATCGGTTTTAAAATTGTTTCATTATTATTTCTCAATAAAATTTTTTTAAAGAAAAAGAAATGCCTGCTTTTAGCACTAAAGCCTAAAAAACTATAGAAGATGGGTCAAGAAGGATTTTTTTTCCCAAAGCCCCTCCAGCATTTGTTATTGGTTGACTTCTTTTTTAAAATTTTTTTTTGGTTGATTTCTTGATGACAGCTATTCTTCAAGAGATGGAATCTTAGTGTTGCTTTAATTCACATTTCTCAAATGATCAATAATGTTGAACATTTTTCATATATTTACTTGCAATTTGTATTTTTTCATCTGAGAAGTGTATATTCATCTCACATGCCCATTTTTTGATTGAATTATCTCCCTATTGTAAGAACCTGAAAGAGTAAATAAAATCCAAAAGGTACAA
>NW_004528598.1:2184-3259 GCF_000260255.1 Octodon degus
CTCTGTTTTTAGGTTGTCGTGAAGTGAGGGGCTCTCCTCTGTCATGCCACACCACTATATTTTTTTCCTTGGAACCAGTCAACTATGAATTGAATCCCACAAACTGTGAGTTAAATTAAATCTCTCCTCTTTGAAATTGTAGATATCCAGTATTGTGACCAGCATTGGAAAAACTAATACGGTCAAATCAAGAGTGGTAAGTCATCGTCCAGCTACTTTTCTCTTGCTGAGACAAAAAAAAAACAACGCTCAGAATTGAGGAAGGAAAGGTTAATTTAGCTCACAATTTGTGAAGGTCTCCATCTTCATCTGTAATCATCTGGCTCTAAGGCAGGGTGGCATAGCAGAGGGACAATAGTTCAAGGCAGAAAAAGACAGCAAAAACAATGAGAGCACAAGGAGAAGAGAGAAAGAGCAAGCTTCTTTCCCTCCCTCATGTCATATGCAGCCTACCTGCCCAAGGCTGAGTGTAGCATTCAAACCCATAACCCCAAAATTGAACTATGAATTAATCATAAATTAGAAACTCACCCCTATGAGAGACTTTGGGGGGACATCTAATAACATTATAACAGTCATATAAACAGTATTATCCTTGATATGATGGGATGAAAATGGTTACTCAGTCCTATGGCCTACGTTCCAAAAATCCATAACCTCATGAGGAAGTAATGTCTTCTAATGGAAGACATCATATAAGATACATGATCAGATTCTCAAAACTCAAGGTTGTTGGTAGTACAATGAATGTTGTAAGGGCCTAGTCGCTAGAACTTGTAAAAAATCCCTTAGATGTAAAACAGTCTTTGATTTTGAGATGAGAAAATTTACCTTGGATAAAATTACTTAGATGGCAATATAAGTGTCTTTATAAAAGCAGGGGTAAAATTTAACATAGACATACATTGGAGAAGACCATATGAAGATGGAGCCAGAGACTCAAGTGACAGAGTCACAAGCCAGGTATTATGTTGGAGTCTAAAATTTCCCCAGAAGTGCATATATTGCAGGTTAATAATTAGCTTCTTTTCTGGAGGGTTAACAACCTAAGTTAGCAGATCAAAATTGGAGAAAA
>NW_004528599.1:0-595 GCF_000260255.1 Octodon degus
GGACCTGTGCTAGGACTGGATCTCGCTATTGACTTTTGAGTATTTACTTTGTATCCTGTTGTGCTACTGAATTTCTGTATTAATTCTAGTAGTGGCTTGATTGAGTTTTTTGGGTCTTCCAAGTAAAGTATCATGTCAACTGCAAATAATGATTATTTAAATTCTTCCTTACCTGTTCTTATAAATTTTATTTCTTTGTCTTGTTCAGTGGCTCTATCTGATGATTCCAGAATTATGTTGAATAGCAGTTGAGATAGAGGACATCCTTGTCTTGTAGCAGATCTAAGAGTAAAAGATTTCAGTTTTCCCCATTCAGCATTATGCTAGAAGTTGGGATTTCATAAATGGCTTTACCAAGTTGAAGTAGAGACCATATATTCCAATTTCCTGTAGGACTTTGAACATGAATGAGTGTTGGACTTTGTCAAAAACTTTTTTGTATCAATTGAGATGATCATGTGCTTTTTAGTTTTCGCTCTATTGATATAATGTTTTACATTTATAGATATTTGAATATTGAACCATCCTTGCATCCCTGGGATGAATCCTACCTGGTCATGGTGTATCATCTTCTTGATGATTTTATGTATTTTTT
>NW_004528599.1:2225-3286 GCF_000260255.1 Octodon degus
TTATTGGTGAACTGAGTCCATTTACATTGCTGGTTATAATTGAGATGTATTGACATACGATTCACATGTTATTTTCCTGTTTTCCTTTGCCTTTTTCTCCTGTGTTTAATTGCTTGCCCTACTTAACAGGTATCTTCTGTTCTCATTCATTGAGTTGTGATCATTTTGGCCCCTCTCTAGAACATCTTTCAGTAGTCTGTAGGGTTGGCTTTGGCATCATGAAATTCTTTAGTTCTTTTTTGTCATGGAAGTATTTTACTTCTCCATCAAACTTGAAGGAGAGGTTTTCAGGGTATAGTAGTCTAGGCTGGAATTTGTTTTCATAGAGGACTTCAAGGACTCTGCTCCATGCTCTTGTTGCCTTCGTGATTTTTGAAAAGTCTGCCATAATTCTCATGGGTTTTCCTTTGAATATGATCTGCTTCTTTCTCTAGCGGCTTTCCATATATTATTCTTGAGCTGAGTTTCCAGGATCTTGACTATTATATGTCTCGGTGTTTTTTTTTTTAATTTGTTGAGGTTACTTGGAGTTCTGTATGCTTTGGTTACCTAAATGTCAGATTGTTTCCTAATATTTGAGAAGTTTTCTGTTATTACTTCTGCCCATATTTTTAACTGTCCTTTGTAGTGACTCTTTCTTTCTCATTGATACCCATTAGTCTCACATTGTTCATCTTTGCATAGTCTTGCAATTGACGAATTAGTTTTTCCTGAATCCTTGTTGTTTTTAAGAGTTTTTATTCTTACCTTTACATTAGCTGCATCAGCGCTTCAAGATCTGATCCTCTGTCTTCACTTTCTCTTAAACTATTTTGCAAGCTTGTGACTGAGATTTTAAGTTCCTCTATATCTCTTCTACTGTGCTTCACGTGATCTATTTCTTTCCTGTATTGCGCATTCAAGGAATCTTTCATTTTTCTAATCTCCTCTATTTTTTATCAATGTCTTTTTTTGAAGCACTTATTAATTCTTTCACTGCAGTGTTTTCTTCAGATTGGTTTTCCTCCCTATGTTTCTGTAGGTGATTTTTACTTCAGATGCTAATAGTTCAGAGAATTCTT
>NW_004528600.1:0-3158 GCF_000260255.1 Octodon degus
TCTCTCTCTCTCTCTCTCTCTCTCTCTCTCTCTCTCTCTCTCAAATAAATAAAAAAAAATAAAAAAAATAAATTTCTTATTCTGAGATTATTTATAAAAAAGGGAACATCTAGAAAAGTCCTCTATAGGTAGTTTGCATTTTATATGCAATTTTGACATATATACATATTTTTATGAAAGGTCAGTTAAGATTTTTATAAGATTTCCATTACTAATGAAGTAATTTTTTTTTTTGATTTAACTTTAGACTCCTCAGGCTTATATCCATTTTTATTTTTATTTTTTAAAATCTTTTATTTATTTGGTACAGGGTCTCACTATGCAGCTCAGACTCATAATGATCCTTCTGTCTCAGCATCCCCAATGCTGGGATTATAGGTGTGCACCACCACATCCACTTTGGGTGGCCGGCATGGCTTCCAGGGCCAGCAGGCATGTGGTACTGGGGATGAAACCCTGGTCTTTGCACTTGCCAGGCAGGCACTCAGACTACTGAGCTGTCACCCCATCCTCTTAAGTCCTTTTTAGCAAACATTGTTTTCCTCATTTTTAGATGAGAAAACTGAAACATTTTACCCAACTTTGCGAGAGAATCATAATATAAATAAAAGTATTAGTTAGGCATCACATTTTATATATATTGAGTGCAAAAATATTCTTAGTGCTCAGAAAAATTACTCGGAGACACATCTCCTTACATTCTAGACACGTTCTCTATTGAGCTTTGAAATCTTGATTGAAATCCATAAAGGCTAAGTTATCATATAAATAGCGATGCTATTAACAATCACAAATTAATGAGGATAATAATGAACCCAAGTGTGCAAAATGCCAGTGTTAGCATAAATATTACAATGTGTCTACGTATGGAATTCTTGTTTTGCCACAGGGAAAAGTTCTGTAAACTTGTTCGCTAAGTGGGGCCAATCCATTATTACTGCAAATAAACTGCTCATTATCTTAGTTCTTTTCTTTTTCCAACTTTGGAGAAAGCAAAGTGAAGTATTTTTGAAGGAGACATTTACTACTGTGTTGTAAAACGTAAAAATGGTTTTAAACAGATGAAATTTGAAACAGCTTTATATATCAATTCTGTCTTAGTTATTCTTCTTTCTTAGTTGCTGGGACAAATACCCAACACCCAAAATGAAGGAAGGAAAGGTTTATTTAGCTCACAGTTACTGGAGGTTTCAGGCCATATTCAACTGGCTCCAAGGCAGAGGGGCACAGGGCAGAGAGCAGCACTTCATGGCGGCCGAACAGCAGCAACAACAGTAACAAGGAGCAATGGCTACAGAAAGTCTGTCTCTCTGTCTCTTATATTACATTCAGGGTCTCTGCCCTAGGCCAAGGGAAGTACTAACACCCATAGTCCCAGCAGTACTAAGACCCATAATCCCAGCTTTGGATCACACATAATCCCAGTGAATGATGAGTTAATCACAAACTCTAGAAGTCCACACCCCATGACTGCACGAAGCTTTGAGGGGACAACTAGACACAAACCATAACAACTTTCATTATCATTATAAAAGCAAAAGATGTTCACTGAAAAAAACTGAAGACATACATACATACTCCATCAAAACCTCTCAGTAATTGTACCCTTCACTGGATATCTGTCACTGTTAATATGTTTAGTTCTGTTCTCTCCATCCTGTATCATTAAGGAGCATACAGTAGATTATTTTGTTTAACTTCACTCAAAACATAAAATCAAAGTCTTCTCTCAGATTATTGAATGTTAACTGAAAATATGAATTTTTTTATTGACAAGCACTGGAATATTACTTTGCAGTGGAAAAGAATGAACTAAAATATTGAACATGCAAAAGCGTGAATTTCAAAATAATCATGCTGAGTAAAAAAAGCTAGGCCAAAAGTAAGTAATTCTATATGATTTATTTTAAATAAGTATTTAAGAAATGGCAATTAATCTGTAGTGACAGTAGGCAAGTGGTGATCTGTGTATTTGATGTTCTTTTTTTTATTTTAACATTTATTGTGTGTGTGTGTGTATGTGTGTGGCCAGCTCAGCCCACCAGGGGGCGCGGCTGGCTGGCATGTGGTGCTGGAGGATTGAACCGTGGTCCCTGTGCTTTGCCAAGCTTGTTCCAAGTAGGTGCTTTAGACCACTGAGCCATCTCTCCAGCCCCTGATCTGTGTATTTGGGGGGTAAGAATGTAATGTAATAGAAAATGCCTCCCACCCCTGCTGTACACTTCAGCTGCCCAGGTGGCAGTTCCTGTTCTAGTTCCAGTTGTTCTGTCTCTTGGAAATGGCTGGTCACTGTGGTGCATAGCTGTCATTATGACCTATATTGTAAAAACCAATCAAAGACAGCCAATTACTTAACCTCTGTATCCCTTTCTTTGCAAACCTGTAAAAACTTCCCTCCCTGGACCTTTGAGGTCTGATGTTTTGGAGATGATCCTGATCAGTGCCCATCGACATAAAATAAATCTCTCTCCAAATCCTGATAATGAATTTTATGTAGAGAACATAAAAGTAGCTAAGTTCAGTGGTTACCAGTAATGATCTTAAAACTATAGCTGTGTGTGGTGTCACATGTCTGTAATCCCACTACTCAGGAGACTGAGGCATCGGGATCATGAGTTGGAGGCCAGCCTGGTCTGTGTAGTGAGACCTGTCTCAAAAAATCAAAAGAAAAGACTGAGCATGGTGACACATGCCTGTAATCCCAGCACTTGAGAGGCTGAAGCAGGAGGATCTTTGTGAGTCTGAGACCAGTGTGGGCTATAAAGTGAGCTCAAGGCCAGCCTGAACTACATAGTGAGGCCTTGTCTCAAAAAAGACAAAATATAAAAATGAAACAAACCCCACATAAATAAAAAGAAAAAGAAAGAGAGACTCAAAATGAGGTGTCTCAGCTTTAATTTTAGGCACTAGTCCTGTGGCACACATCCTTGTCTAGTAGTCTTTAATGAAATAATACAGAAAGAGCTGTAACTGCACTTGTCTTTCTCTCTTCCATCCTTTATACTTCTTTTTAAAAATTTATTTATCTATTATTTTTTCCATAATTTTATTGAGAAACAAATAGCAATGAGACAGTTTCAAATCAAATTGGTAGGACAGTTTCAACAATTAACACATTGCATACATTCTTCCTAGTGGTTAATTGCTGTACAAGATGC
>NW_004528601.1:0-522 GCF_000260255.1 Octodon degus
CCTATCATATGTTTGGGTCATCTCCACAGTCTTTGGTTCTACCTGTTCCACCACATCCATCATCATGGGACTACACATTGGGCCTTCTTGCCATTCAAAGGCTAAACTGAGTATTTCAAACAATGGACAGGAATTACAATCACAGTTGGACGAGAGCAAGGAGAATTTTATGAACTCAAAAGACGTTTACTTGTATATGAAGCTACTGTCTATTCCATGGCTTATGAGATGAACAAGCACAGTAAGTTCTATAGGCCATGATCCCCAAAGTGGTGAATGAGTTGTTTTACTTTGAGAAAAGAACATTTCTCCAAAATTGATTTTTTTCTTCTATGTTCCTAGGAAGATAATTGTTAGTTGTTTTCCTGCAGTTAATGATTATGGAAAAAGGGATCTTCAAAGCATCCTACAAATTCTCACTCTTTTTAAATTCTCAGTTTTCATTTTTGAGAAAGTTTCTCACTATATTGACAAATATGGTCTTGAACTCACTATGTAGCCCAGGCTGACCTCAAACTCACA
>NW_004528601.1:2154-3153 GCF_000260255.1 Octodon degus
CCTTCTGTCCTCTCAATCTTCTCTTCCTCCCTTCCTCCCCACACTTTCCCCTTCTCTCCCTCCAGCCTTCTTTCCCTCCTTGTGTTTCCTTCTGTTTTTATGGAACTTTAAATTTTGGGGCCCTAGTGTTTTTTAGTTCTTTATAAATTCTAGAGAGTAGTCTTCTGTCTGAGTGTTTATTAGTTAAGATTTTTTCCCAATTTGCGAGTTCTTTTCACCTTGTTGGTAATTTCTTTTGATTTGCACAAACTTCTCAATAACAGGAGATCCCAATTGTTAATTCCTTCAAGTATTACCTATCTGATTTGATTTTTGTTTTGAACTCTTTGCCTACCCCTATGTCTTAAAGAGTTCCTCCTACTTTATTTCCAGGCGATTTAGTGTTTCTGTTTTAGTGTTTAGA
The DNA here is from genome assembly GCF_000260255.1 of Octodon degus. Classification (NCBI taxonomy): domain Eukaryota; kingdom Metazoa; phylum Chordata; class Mammalia; order Rodentia; family Octodontidae; genus Octodon; species Octodon degus. The sequence goes on from NW_004528601.1 coordinate 2,558, forward strand.
TATATAATCCATTTTGAATTTAGTTTAGTGCATGGTGACAGACCTGGGTCAAGTTAAACATATCAACACTTGATGGAAAATACCTGTTCCATATTATTTCTAAGACGTTTGATATTCAGACAGATAGTGAGGTTACGCTCTACTGCCTACGTTGTAGAGTAATAATAATAAGATTTTCTGGCAGACAAAAAATTAGAGAAAAAGAAGGGCAGTAAGGACAGCCAACATTTTGGCTCTAGCCTTTCAAGTTCAGTGAAGACTCAGGACATAGAAGAACCTGTACTGTAACATTATGTAACTAAGTTGTGTCCCAAATTTTTTGATCAAGGAGATTATGGGGAAAGGGGAAAGTCATTGATGATGTAGTGTGCCTAAGGAGAGTCAGGTGTTCACAGAAAGCAAATTGATTAAGCAATAACCATGACTTATCCACATGGCTAACACTGACAAAGTATCTACAAAATGTGGTACACGGGTTCAGGGTAAATCCTGAGGGGATTTGACTGACCTTGTCAGATACAACAGTTACATTTCTTGTTATATGGGTCTTGCTTTATCTTGGTCTTAACCATCCAGCAGAAAAGTATAAAAATGAA
>NW_004528602.1:0-517 GCF_000260255.1 Octodon degus
GAAGTTAGACAGTATTTGTCGTGCACTGTGCTCCCCACAAACCTCACACTCGAATGTAGGTTTCATAGAGCAAGACTTTGTTGAATGCTGATCCGTAGTAGGCATCCAGTAAATATTTACAGCTGGGTGACTTAATATTTGGTTAATGTATTTCAGTCTGTAGACATCCTCCCCTCCACTAACCTCCTAGCCTGACTATTTTCTGAAGTAGAAACAACTTCTTCCTCACAGGCCTCAATGTATCAAAGAGCTGGATTGTTCTCTTTGGAGAACAGAATACCAAATTCAGAATGTCACATGCTCAATGCATGATTGCTTCATTTTATCACACATTTCTTACAAAATATTTTCCCAAATAGTATATATTTTTAAGATGAAATGCCTAATATTTTAAAGCTGGGACATCAAGTTCCATAACTGACTGTGAAAGCTGAAGTCAGAATTGCCTGGTTTGAAAGTGTGATTTGTTCGCTATTGGCCGTGAGATGTCGGGAGTATGTGTCAGCCTTCCTAAGCT
>NW_004528602.1:617-1136 GCF_000260255.1 Octodon degus
TTGAAGTTAGACAGTATTTGTCGTGCACTGTGCTCCCCACAAACCTCACACTCGAATGTAGGTTTCATAGAGCAAGACTTTGTTGAATGCTGATCTGTAGTAGGCATCCAGTAAATATTTACAGCTGGGTGACTTAATGTTTGGTTAATGTATTTCAGTCTGTAGACATCCTCCCCTCCACTAACCTCCTAGCCTGACTATTTTCTGAAGTGGAAACAACTTCTTCCTCACAGGCCTCAACGTATCAAAGAGCTGGATTGTTCTCTTTGGAGAACAGAATACCAAATTCAGAATGTCACATGCTCAATGTATGATTGCTTCATTTTATCACACATTTCTTACAAAATATTTTCCCAAATAGTATAGATTTTTAAGATGAAATGCCTAATATTTTAAAGCTGGGACATCAAGTTCCATAACTGAATGTGAAAGCTGAAGTCAGAATTGCCTGGTTTGAAAGTGTGATTTGTTCGCTATTGGCCGTGAGATGTCGGGAGTATGTGTCAGCCTTCCTAAGCT
>NW_004528602.1:3846-4866 GCF_000260255.1 Octodon degus
TTTTTTGCAGAACCAGGGATTGAACTCAGGCCCCTGTGCTTGCAAGGCAAGCCATCTCCCTGGCCCAGGCCTGGCAAGTGCAAGGGCCTGAGTTCAATCCTTAGTTCCACCAAAAAAAAAAAAGTAATTAGGTCTCTTGATTCTTATTAATACTTGGCTTAATAAAGAAAACTTAATTTTAGGCAGATTATAATTTTAAAAAAATATAGTTTCTACTACATGATAGTTTTCAAGTGCTGTTTTTTTTGTTTATCATATAGCAATGAGCATTTGTGTTAACTACCTCTGCAAAGTACGTCACATAGAATTTCTTTGAGACTCAGAATCAGTTCTCTCTCCAGATGTCCCCCTGCTACTAGCTACATTCCTTATCTCACACATAGGCTTTTGTTCACCTTTTTATGAAACTGTTTCCTACAGTTGGTTATGGAGAGTGCCTGCAGCTGAAGAACCTGTCATGCTGTATAGTGTATCAATTGAGAATAATTTCAAGTAAAAGTAGGACAGGTTTAACCATGAGTGACATTAAATCATTTTAGTTAATACAGACAGAGGTATTTCCAATTTTATTCAGTAACTCAGCAGTTCACACACATGTAGCTTACCTTCATCTTGTCTGCATGATCTTATTCCTGTTGGCTTTAATTTTATCTCTTTCCTGTGGCTCAAGGTAACAAGAATGCTTTTGCCATTCCAGACACCTCTAGAACATCTCTACATTTTCTAAAAATGGAAATGAGGGTTCCAGGAAAGCCCAGACCCAGTCCCAGCCCAGGCCCGGTGAGTGTGTGGGAGAGCTTCCGGCTACCCTGCACCAGCAGGACCTACTCGTCCCAGCACAGGCACAGTGTGAGTGAGCCCTCTTCCACTCCCTTGGGACACCTCCACCACTCCGCAGCAACTCCCCTACCCCGCCTGCACAGTAGGAATTTCTGCCGCATTCTGGGAACCCAAGTCCGGTGAGTGTATGAGAGACTTCCAGCTACCCTCTGCTGATGTGACCCACTGGTCCAGCCCAGG
>NW_004528603.1:0-1089 GCF_000260255.1 Octodon degus
TACTTCCAATTTGATTTGAAACTGTCTCATTGCTATATGTTCATCAATAAAATTTTGAAAAAAATAGGATCTCAAGTCCGCATCTTGTACAGTAATTAACCACTAAGAAGAATGTATGCAGTGTATTAGTTGTTGAAACTGTACTTCTGATTTGATTTGAAACTGTCTCATTGTTATCTGTTTATCAATAAAATTTTGAAAAAAAAGATAAATTTGAGGCTTTTGTAGATAAATGAATGCAGCTACAGACTATATTGGTAGGTAAAGTAAGTTAGATCCACATATGGAAATATCATATTAGCTTGTTAATGTGAGAACCTGAAAGAATAATTAAAATCTGAATGGTACAGTAGATACTGAGAAAGGGAAAGGATTTGTCCAATGGGAAGGAAAAACTGGGTTGAGGAAAAGAACAAATGAAAGAAGGGAAAAAGATGTATTGAGGTATATATGTGGAATAGTTTGGATAATTGTGCTGTTAATTTTTGCTGTTTTTTTGAAAGGAGCAGTTATTGCTTAAATTATTTTTAACTCAAATTTTTCCTCATTTGAATTTCTTATATCTTCTTCATTATTGTTTTGTTTTTTCTTTAAATGAATCTTACATGGTTGTATTTGTTAATCCGATCAACAAATTTGAAGATAGCATCATGTAATATAGCAACCATTGTTGAATTCCTATTACTTTGTTTAGTATTTCTTTATTTATTTTTTTATTTAGTACAGAGTCTATGGGGTGCAGGGTCTATAGGGTCTCACTATGAAGATCGGACTTGTAGTGGTTCTCCTGGGTTTTTTTTTTTTTTTTTCCAGAACTAGGGATTGAACTGAGCCCCTTGCGCTTACCAGGCAAGCACATATTCTACTGAGCTATCTTCCTGGCCCCCGTTCTCCTGTTTTTAGCCTCCCAAGTGCTGGGATTATAGGCGTATGCCACCACACCCAGTCTCCATTGCTGTCTCAGTGCACCCCAGGGGTGGAGCTGGAAGTGCACCTTGAGGACTGAACCCTGGCCGTTGCTCTCTGCCTAATGTTTAGCATTTCTATGCTGTTTTTTCTATCACTATTTTGTATTCTTTAAAAATAATA
>NW_004528603.1:1261-3169 GCF_000260255.1 Octodon degus
AGATAGATATAGATATAGATATAGATAGATATAGTTTCTCCTATAAGAGAAGGCACGTGATAGTTCAGCTTGTATGTCTGATTTACTTCACTTACCCTTATGACTTCTAGGTACATCTGTTTTCCTACAAATAACTCAAATTTGTCCTTCTTTATGGCAGAGTAGTATTCCATCATATAGAAGTACTGCTTTTTCATCTCTTCATCTGCTGCTTTTGAGCAAGCTGCTTCCAAGATGTATGAGTTGTGTTGCTATAATGATTGGAAAGCATATACCACTGCAGCCTGATGCAAGATATCTGGAAGGAAGATAGCCCGGTGGAATGGAATTCTCATTGTAGGGTTTTGCTTTTTTTTAAAGACTCTCCATACTGATTTCCATAGTGGTTGTGCTAGTTTACATTTACACCAACAATATAAAATGGTATCTTTTCCAGTGCAGCTTCAACCATATTTGTTATTGTTTAATTTTTTTGGTGACAGCCATTCTTTCTGGAGTAAGATGGAATCTCAATATTTTTTAATTTGTGTTTTTCTAATAGCCAGAAATACTGGGCCTTTTCATGTATTTTTTTTTTTGGCCATTTGTATTTTTTCTGAGCTGTGTCTGTTCATTTCAACAGCACATTTTATCTTTGGGCCTTTTATTTTGAGGAGTCTAATTTTTTGAGTTCCTTGTGTAATCTAGATGACTCTTGATGTTATTTCTTATGCAATTAAAGTTTTATTTAGAAAGTTTTTCTTATCTCTATGTATTCAAGAGTTTTACCTATTTTATCTTCCACCAGATTGTTTCTGTTTTAACATTAACGCCTAATCTACTTTGATTTCATTTTAATACTTGATGACAGATATGGGTCCAAGTCTAATCTTTCTAATGAATATTATCAGTTTTTCAAACATCATTTATTAAAGAGACTTTCTTTCTTCCAGTATTTTTTTTTTTTTGTATTTTTAGGAGAGGGTCTACAGGGTCTACAAGGTCTTACTGTATAGATAGGACTCATAGTGATCCTTCTGCTAACAGCCTCCCAAGTGCTTGGATTACAGGTGTGTGCCACCAGGTCCAGTCTCAATTGCATTCTCAGCATGCTCTGGGGGTGGGGCTGGCATGGCAGGCTCAGGGATTGAACTCCTGGCCCCTGCATCTGCTTAGCAGGTGCTTTAATCCGCTGAGTTATTTGGTCGGCCCTCTTCCAGTATATCGCTTTGGCTTCTTTGTTAAAGATTAGATGACTTTTCTTGTTTAGGGTTGTTTCTTCATTGATTATATTCCACTGATCCACATGTCTGTTTCTATGGCAGTTCTGTGTTATTTTATTGTAGCTTTGTAATAGAACTCAAAGTCTAGGGTTACGATACTTCTTGCTTCGTTTTTGCCTAGGACTAGTTTTGGTATTCTTGGTCTCTTCTACTTGCATACAAATTTTAGAATTTTGTTTTCCTAGTTCTTGAGGAATATTTTTATGATTTTGATTGGGATTATGGTAAATCTGTATATCAGTCTTGGAAAAATGACCATTCTGATAACTTTGGTTCTGCCTATCAGGAACATATCTTTTCATTTTACATGCCCTCTTCCATCTTCTTTTTTCAGAATATTCTAGCTTTCACTTCTTCAGTTAGGTTAATTCCAAAATATTTAATTTTTCATGATGCTGTCACGAATGATGTTTTCCTAATTTCTTTCTAAATGGGTTCATTGCTGCTATATAAGAATGATATTGGTTTTTAAATTGATTTTATAATTTGCTACATTGCTGAATTTGATTATTAATTCTAGTAGTCTTTTGGTGGAATTTTTTGCATCTTCTATGTAAAGAATCATGTTGTCTGCAAATAATTACTTGACTTCCTCTTTCCTTATATGTATCCTTTTAATTTCTTTCTTTTGCTTATTTGATTTGGC
>NW_004528604.1:0-1020 GCF_000260255.1 Octodon degus
ACTTTTTAAATGAAGAGCTCCTTATTGGTCTATAGGATGGTATACTAAGGTCTAACTGTACCATTAACCAAAAAGAAGCAACAACAAAAAACACCTTCACGAATAAAAGCTCTTTCCAGCCTGGATTCCATATGTCCTGTATCTGCGCAGCACTGTCACACTGCCCTCAACAAAATGAAAGTGGTGCAAGAGAAGTCGAGAAATTCTACAGGAATATGATAAGCAATGTATGTTTTTTAGCTGGCTGGTATTTGTTATGTATTTGTTATAGTACTAAAAAGTAAAATATTTAATATGAAAAGAGTTTGTCTTAGGGAACATCCAAGTTCTGAGAAATTGGAAGCATTTTATCCCATCCTACATTAGGGAATTTGTAAAGGACACTGAGGAATCAGGTATGTGGGGGGTAGTGGGAAGACAGGACATTCTAGACTAGAGTTAAAAAGATTATGTTTGGGCCAGGGAGATAGCTCAGCGGCATAAACACCTGCCTAGCAAGTTCAAGGTCCTAAATTTAATCCCTGCTACCAAAAAAATATTGTTTGACAAAGGGCTGAGGAGTTTCACCCTTGAGGATTCCAGTTTGTTTCCAGAAGCAATTCTAAACAAGGCTAGTAGAGGTTATTACAATTTCTAAAAGGACAAAATTTTACCTTTGGTTTCTTCTGGAGGAATGGTTCACTTTACAATCAGCTGGTGAGATTTTATTTAAATCTCAGTGCCAAGTCCAATTAAATTAGACTGCCTGGAGAGAGTAGCCAGGAATTTGGTTTGTTGTTTTTGTTGGGTTGTCTTAAACACTAGCTTATTCCTTGATGTGAATGGAGAAGCTTAGAATGCCTGGAGAGAGTAGCCAGGAATTTGGTTTGTTGTTTTGGGTGGGTTGTTTTAAACACTAGTTTATTCCTTGATATCAATGAAGAAGCTCTGCCCAAATCTCAAACTTCCTCCTGAAGCAGCAATCATAGCTGCAGTTAGTGTTTCAATTTAAAGTCATAGGTCAGCTCATCAGATGTAGCA
>NW_004528604.1:1760-3213 GCF_000260255.1 Octodon degus
CACACACACACACACACACACACACAGGCAAAACAAACAAAACTAAGTCCTGGGTTCCATCTCTAACACCACTAAAGAAAAATGAGGATTTGAATATTTTACCAATGAAGGAAAAATGCCCAACTCTCTAATCATTAAGGAAATGCAAATTAAATCTATTATGAAATATCACTTCACATCCAGAAGACTATTAACAAAAATAAAACAAAATTCAACACCAATTATAAAAACTCAGAAGAAAATAGTTATAGAAGAACCTTATCATAATCTGACTAAAGATTTATAACAAACCTCTTGCAACACCATATTAACTAGGGGAAAACTGAAAGCTTTCCCTCCAAAATTTGGAACAAGACAAGGACATCCACTATCACCAATCCTGTTCAAGATAACACTCAAATACATTAGTCAAAGCAATCAGTCAAGAGAAAGAAAAGGAAAAAAAATGAGAAAGGGAACACATATTTATAAGAAAGAAATAAAACTTATGATTTACAGATGACATGCTTCTTTATACAGAAGACACAAAACTTCCGCTAAAAGGATTAACTAACAAATGTAGCCAGGCAGTAGGGTACAAAATCATACAAAAATCAGTAGTACTGCTGTACTCCAATAATGAACCCAAGAAAGAAATTAGAAAAATACCATTCATGATGGCATCAAAAATAACTACTTAGAATTAACCAGACTAAGGAAATAAAAAAGCTCTACAAAAACATTTGTTCTCACAGACTACAAAAGGCAATCCTAAAATGCGTATGGAGCCTGAGGACACAGACTAGCAAAAGCCATCCTAAATAACAAGAGCGAAGCAGCAGGCCTCATACTCCCAGATTCCAAGTTACATTAAAAAGCTAGAGTAATAAAAACAGTATGGTACAAGCAGAAAAACAGACATGTGGATCAGTGAAACAAAATAGAGGATGCAGCTCTCTAATCTTTGAAAAAGGGTGCAAAAAGCATGCATGGGCAGAAAGAAAGCTTGTTTACCAAATAGTGCTGGGGAAAAAGCTAGCTATCCACATGCAGAACATTAAATCTAGACATATTATTTCTCTATGTACCAAAATAAAATAAAAATAGAACAAAGACCTAAATATTAAAACAGAAACAAGAAAACAAAAATAAGTAAACTCTTGAAGACACATCCATAGGTACTTTATTTTGAAAAACCCAACTGCACAAGAAATAACATCAACAAATAAGATTATATCAAATTCAAATGCTCCTGCACACATAACAAAGGAAACAATCAAATAGAGTTAAGAGAGAACCCAGAGAATAAAGAAAAGAATTTTGCAACCTATCCCACAGATAGAGGATTAGTAACTAGAATATATAAAGAACTCAATTTTGGCCCTAGCCTTTCAAGGTCAGTGAAGACTCAGAACATAGGACGAACCTGTACTGTAACAACATGTAACTCAGTGATGCTTCAAATTTTCTGATC
>NW_004528605.1:0-675 GCF_000260255.1 Octodon degus
TTGAGCTGTATACAGGAACAGGCATTGGAGTGCCCTGCTTCGCAAAGAAGCTGGAGCTTTACTGGCTCTTCTTCATTAAATACTCACACTTAGAAACAGAAATCATGCAGAAGAAACAAGCAGCTCTCTCAGCGCACTGGATTCTAGAAACGTGTTTGTGGCTGTTTGACCATAAGAATGAATGGGAGAGAGAACAAATTTCTGTAGTTTCTCTGCACCTCCAGGTGGAAAGTCACAAACTTCACGGATGCTTCCTCTTAGGAGAATGAATGATGTGCCACTCTTTTCACAGCGCGGAACAGTTAAGTACTTTAGTTACAAAAGTGATGTTTTAGCCTGAGTTCTGTGTTGCGCTGTATAGAGGAACAGGCTTTGTAGTGTCCTGCTTCACAAAAAAGATGGAGCTTAGCTGGCTCTTCTTCATTAAAAACTGACACTTAGAAACAGAAATCATGCAGAAGAGACAAGCAGCTCTCTCAGGGCAATGGATTCTAGAAACGTGTTTGTGGTTGTTTGCCCATAGGAATGAATGGGCGAGAGAACAAGCTTTTGCAGTTTCTCTGCACCTCAAGGTGCAAAGTCACAAACTTCAGGGATGCTTTCTCTTAGGAGACTGAATGATTTGCCACTCTTTTCACACCGCGGAAATGTGAAGTTCAATAATTACAAAAGTGA
>NW_004528605.1:2045-2633 GCF_000260255.1 Octodon degus
TCTAGAAACGTGTTTGTGGCTGTTTGCCCATAGGAATGAATGGGAGAGAGAACAAAATTCTTCAGTTTCTCTGCACATCCACGTGGAAAGCCACAAACTTCACGGATGCTTTCTCTTAAGAGACTGAATGATTTGCCACTCTTTTCACAGCGCGGAAGTATGAAGTACTTTTTTTTACAAAAGTGACGTTTTAGCCATTGTTCTGTGTTGTGCTGTATACAGGAAAAGGCATTTAAGTGCCATGCTTCCCAAAGAAGCTCGGGCTTACCTGGCTCTACAGCATTAAGAACTTATACTTAGAAACAGAAATCATGCAGAAGAAACAAGCAGCTCTCTCAGGGAACGGGATTTTAGAAACGTGTTTGTGGCTGTTTGCCCATAGGAATGAGTGGGAGAGAGAACACACTTCTGCACTTTCTCTGCACTTCCAGGTGGAAAGTCACAAACTTCACGGATGCTTTCTCTTAGGAGACTATATGATTTGCCACTCTTTTCACATCGCGGAACTGTGAAGTACAATAATTACAAAAGTGACGTTTTAGCCAGAGTTCTGTGTTGCTCTGTATACAGGAACAGGCATTGGAGTGC
>NW_004528606.1:0-586 GCF_000260255.1 Octodon degus
CTGTGCCTCTTCATTCTTTGCTGTTGGATCACTTGGCCAAGTGTGTACAACCACAAAAATAATTTCAAGTTTAAAACTGATCTGATGCAAATCTAACTGACTTTTCTACTCTTCTACTCCATTTTTCCAAAATAGAGCATTACTTCTTCAATTTTTAAAACATTCAAGAAAAATATAATGTTTAAAACAATGTATTTCACGTGAAGTGATAGGTTTGGGGGCTTTAAGATTTCCCAGGTACTCTAGCCTACCAGTATTGAGAAAACTTGAGTAAGCATTTTGGAGTTAGACCCAAGGAATATATTTGGGCTAGAGCCTGTGAGTCTTGTTGTTTTAAGGGAGTTTAGAATGATTCCCAGAGTGCTGATCTGAGCAATTCAGCTCTAAAAGCAGCAGATGTGTAGAGAGGAGCACTCAAGAGACATGGAGAAGGTGAATGCTGGTGACCTGCAGTTTGAGGCCCGCTTAAGACCTGGAGATGACCATTTCTAAGGAGTTGGAAGAGGAGTACCTGAGCTGATGGGAGAAGCCCGTGACACTTCTCCAGGCCCCAGGACAGGACATGCGCAAGAGCAAATAAATCCAA
>NW_004528606.1:1997-3142 GCF_000260255.1 Octodon degus
CTCGAACCACACTCCCTGCACTTGCTTAAGCTTTTCTAAGCAAGCGCTTTAGACCACTGAGCTCTCTTGCCAGCCCTAAAAGTGAGTTTTTGAACAAATACTAATTGTTTTCACTGAGATAAATATCCAATATGATTTTCGTATTAGAGGAAACAAGGTGGAAGGTATAAAGGTGTACTTCGTATTCTCTTTGGGGCTCTTCCATAAATTATTTGAAAATAATTTCAAAATAAAAAGCTAAAAAATATAGAATTTTGAAAAAAAAGTAAAAATTATTAAAGAATTCAATAAAAAATAAAGTGTACAATCCATTTGTTTGTTTCTATAGCTGCATTGTACTCTAGTATGTTAATAACTTATAATGTGTGGATTTATGCACAAATTAATGAGCATTAGGTTATATCTCATTTTGTGATAAAATTAATGTAGTATCCATATTTGCTTATTTAAGTAATTTTAGAAGTACGTGATAAGATAAATTCTTAGGAGCAGATTATAACTCAAAGAGTAACTGAATTTATAATGTAGAGTAAATAATGCCAATTTGCTTTCAAAAAACAGAAATCTATGTTCTCCAAAAACTGTGCACCCTTTGAATCCACTTCGTAAGATAGCCGTGGCATTCATGATCTGGTATATGACATTTATGATACTATGTGGAAATTCTGGTCTCCTTTTCAAAATAAGAAGGCTGTACCCATTGTCACTGAGAGTATTTGTTCTTCTGTTTGTTTATCTTTTCTATTTTATTTTATTTATTGGATTCAGGGTCTCATTGCATGGCTCAGACTCATAGTGATCCTCCTGTCTCAGCCTCCCCAGCACTGGCATAACGGGTATGTTCTACCACACCCAATTTTAGGGCTGGCACAGTGTACCCAAGGTTCCGGGCCAGCATGGCGTATGGTACCAGGGATCAAACTTGGGTCCTTGAACTTGCCAGGCAGGTACTTAGACCGCTGACTTATCTCTCCAGCCCCTGTTACTCTTTGAGTTTAGAAAATCCTCTACTTTTGCCCTTTGCCAAATTTTTGCAAAGGTAATTTCCTTAGTTTCTTTAAAATTTAAACATTCTTGTTTTAAACATTTCTTTTGCTTTGTGTTTGACATTTTAATTTTAATTTTAATTTTTATTTATTTATTTA
>NW_004528607.1:0-521 GCF_000260255.1 Octodon degus
CCTGCTTGTAGGCATTTTAATCTGCTGAGCTATTTGAATGGCCCTAAAATGGGTATCTCTTAAAAGTAAGCATGAAATATGTTTTCTCCTATCTAGTCTTCAAGTAGAAAAAATTTTATGAAGGAAAATTTCATTAGCAGTGAGGAAACCACACAAAATAAAACATAAAGATATATCAATGTTAAAAGACATTTTGAAAAAATAGCTTATATTGTTTTAAAAAGCATAGGTTGCTTTGATCTTTTATTCTGAATAATTACTATGAACATAATACTCAAAAGTATTAATTATTGTAACTGTCCTGTTAATCTGTTTTGAAGCTCCATTTTATTGTTTTTTTCCTTTAAAATAAAAAACATATTAAGTAAACCATTTTAGAAGACATATATACAAAGTTGATTAATAAATTAATTAATGTTTGTCCTGGAGATTGGACCTTGTACTGGAGCATGCCTTATGCATACCAGGCTTTACCTCTGCTCTATAACCTCTACTTCCAAGCTACATTATACTTTTATTTT
>NW_004528607.1:2346-3201 GCF_000260255.1 Octodon degus
CTTGTGCCTGCTTGCAAGTGCTTTAATCCTCTGAGTTATTTGTCCGGCCATGAATTCTTATTTCTATTACAAGGAAATGAGAAACATTTGAGGAGATATATTTAATCAGATTTAAACATTACACAATGACACAATGTTTACAGATGTCAGAATATCATGGTACTTCATAAATATGTATACTTTTGTGTTTTTATATATCCATTAAAATTTCAATAAAAAGTTGAAGTAACCTATTGGGAACAACATACACACAAATCTTGGTTTCTTAAGTGAATAATTAAACTGTATTACACAAATGTGCAGGATCCTATTAGACTTTAAAATACATACATAAGTAATATAAAATACATGCTTTCACATGATGCAATATTTTCTGTGAATGGATGGATCATTTCAAGTCTATGTGTGGCAGAATTATCTTGGAAAACACTTTTTGGCTTATGGACCCTCTAATTCTTAGTCTTATATTTCCTTTGCTTCATTTACAAGACTTATTAACTCTACTTTGAAATTCTTACATATAATCTTTTAAATATTACTTTTAAAATTTAATGACAATCTAGAGGAAAGCAATCTTTTTATGAAATTTTATTAAAATTTCTTCTAATTAAAAGGGTCTTTCTCATGGAACATCCATCTCTGACAAAACAAAACAAAAAATGGGGATATGTTGGGAGCCATAGAAGCTAGGAAATTGATCAGATATGTGTAAGTGGAGCTAGTCCTCAGAATCTAAAACAAACATCATACCTCAGTCCTGAGATGTCTGCTTAAGTCAGCTACTAGTTGCTAGGCAACATTGTGTCACGAGTTACTACCTTTGCAAAAATATAAATGAAGAAATGTTGTGAAAAA
>NW_004528608.1:0-491 GCF_000260255.1 Octodon degus
AAAATCTCAATCACAAGCTTGCAAAACCGTTTAAGTGAAAGTGAAGACAGAGTTTCAGATCTTGAAGACACTGGTGCAGCTAAAGAAAAGGTAAGAAAGAATCTCTTCAAAACAACGAGGATGCAGGAAAGAACAATGCATCACCTGCAAGATGATGCAAAGATGAAAAATGTGAGATGAATAGGCATCAATGAGAAACAAGGAGTCAATACAAATGATATTTTAAAAAATATGCTCAGAAGTAATAGCAGAAAACTTCCCAAATATGAGGAAACAATATGACATTCAGGTAACCGAAGCATACAGAACGCCAAGTATCCTCAACAAAAGAAAAACACACTGAGACATGTAATAGTCAAGATCCCAGAAATTCAGCACAAGAATAATCTACTGAAAGGCACTAGAGAAAAGACGCAGGTCACATTCCAAGGAAAACCCATCAGAATTATGGCTGACTTCTCTTCACAAACCATGAAGGCAGGAAGAGCATG
>NW_004528608.1:3042-4003 GCF_000260255.1 Octodon degus
TAACAGCCAATGAAATACGAGATGTAATTAAAAACCTACTGGCAAAGAAAAGTCCAGGTACGGGTAGATTCACAGCTGAATTCTACAAGACATTTACAGAAGGTGTAGTCCCTATGTTCCTCAAACTCATCCATGAAATTGAAAAGGAAGCAATCCTCCCAAAATCATTCCTGGAGGCAAGTATTATGTTGATACCAAAACCAAGGAAAGATGCAACTAAGAAAGAGAACTACAGGCCAAACTGCCTCATGAATATAGATGCCAAAATCCTCATAAAATACTACCAAATAGAATACAACAAATCAACAAGAAGATCTACACCATGAACATGTAGGACTAATCCCTGGGATGCAAGGATGGTCCATATTCAAAAATCTATCAATGTAATACACTATATTAATAGAGCGAAAACTAAAAACCACATGATTATCTCCATTGATGCAGAAAAGGCTTTTGACAAAGTCCAACACTCATTCATGTTCAAAGTCCTACAGAAAATTGGAATAGATGGCCTCTACTTCAATCTGGTAAAAACCATTTATGAAAAACCAACAACTAATATAATCCTAAATGGGGAAAAACTGAAATCTTTTACTCTTAGATCTGGTACAAGACAAGGATGTCCTCTATCACCACTCCTATTCAGTTTAGTTCTGGAATCATTAGCAACAGCCATTACAAAAGAGAAAGAAATAAAAGGAATAAGAATAGGCAAAGAAGAAATTAAACTATCTTTATTTGCAGATGACATGATACTTTACTTCGAAGACCCAAAAGACTCCACCAAGAAGCTACTAGAATTAATACAGAAATTCAGGAGCATGGCAGGTTATAAAGTCAATACCCAAAAGTCAATAGCATTCCTATACACAGACAACAAACACACTGAGAGGGAAATTATACAAACAATACCTTTTACAATAGCACTGAGGAAAATGAAATACCTTGGAATTAACCTAAC
>NW_004528609.1:0-894 GCF_000260255.1 Octodon degus
GGCTAATGAGATAGTTGGAGGAGGCAGACAAGGCAGTTTATGGCAAAGGGGGTGGAGAGGGTAGGAACAACAGAAAAGGCAGGAGGTATATTAGTGAAAAAAAAAGGTGTGTGAGTGTTTTCAGAGTCAACAAAGGATTTTAAGGGATTTCTGGCCATTTGCTGTTGTGATGATAGAAGTTTCAAGGGGTCAAAAGTACCCTCTTCAGACTATTTGCTGTTTTCATGGCCAAGTCTTCTGGCTGTAGTTGTTTGGTATGAGATGTCCAAGGGTGCTAAGGCTCTTTAGGAAATAACAGTGTGTTTGGTAGACTGGGAGAAATATTTCCCATGGTAATGAAGAATTAGTGTGAGATAAAGATTTAGGGCAAGAGCCTACATCAACCCTCTGAGAAATCAGTCCCTTTCTAACTAAAGTAAACATGAGAGAAAAAGGTCAACACATGTTTCAGTGAACATCATCAACACCACCATAAGGCCAAGTTCCAGATGCACAAGGACAGAGAGGAATTCTGCTGGTGAGCTCAAAATTTTTGAGATGAGGAAAAAAATGTGACAAAATACCAAAGAAGAGAATGTGCTCAACTGTGAGAATTGAGACTGGCCAGCACTGGATATATCCTAAAAACAGCAGGAGGCAGAGGAAGAAGAAGCAGAAGAGTGGTTCATTGTTGAGGAATCTCAAAAGATGGAGGAGTCTCCTGGAGCTACATGGCTAAACTATCCAAGTGACGGCACCAAAATTCTAGGCTCTTTAGCAGCATAGCAAAGTAATAGAAGTAAATTAGTGGACCTTTATTAACTCTGAAGACATGGAGAGGATTGGTGGCAGGGAAATAGGGGGATCCACAGACCTGAGACAATGGAAAACTGAGAATTTATGGACTGTTGCTAG
>NW_004528609.1:1969-3118 GCF_000260255.1 Octodon degus
TACATATGGTGCCCTGGCATTAAATACATATTGGCAACAGGAACACTTTCAAAGACTGTGCATAAGGGAGGGCAGTGAATTAATTGCTTAGAACCTCTATTAAGCACAGGCATGAATCAGTACTGGTGTATCAGGTGAAAAACTTGGGAACAGAGGCTCATTTGAATGACAAAGCAGTTCACTAGGGTCAGAAATGGCTTCTTTAGGGTCAGAGAGATAAACAATCTTAAAGAGAGAAATAGATTTGAGAGAACCTAAACAAGGAAAAATTATATTGGTTTAAGCAAGAGACACAGACTCTCAAGATATACAGAGGTATATGTATGTAGAAGAGGTTTTGGAATGCCTGATCCTTGTATTTACTTGTTTTTCTGCATTGTGGTTAGTGTTAGCTTTTATATAGTCTCACAGAAAAGAAACAGACAGAAGGAAAAAGTCTTTACTATCTTTGAGGACACAGAGACAATATGAGGAAGATAAGGGATTCTGAGTTGGAACAAAGGATAGCTGAGGCTTTTCTGGCTTTTTCCCAAAGGTGTACTTTGAGGGGGATGTTTACATATACCTGAGGAGCAGACTGGGATCTTCTGTGAGGCAGTAGGAAAGATGAAAAGAAATTGCACCCTGGGTTGAATTGGAGATAAATGGGGGAGGTTGTCTCTGGGATGATAAGCTATTGTTTTAAGGGCTTCAGCTCTATTAGATGAACACCGTAATAATTGAGCAATTTATACTAAGGCCAGAACCTATCAGTTAGAAGGAGTTTGGCAAACACAAAGGATTTAACTCAGAGTTCTCCTTTAAGATAAAGTCCCAATGATGAATACTAAAGGGTAGGGGGATCGATGGACCTGAAAAGATAGAGCTGGAATCATCTAGCCTCGCTCCACACTATGGTTTGTCTCTAGGTGTCCCCACAAAGCCTCTGGCAATAAAGGGGCAGACTGCTAGAGTTTGTGATTAACTCTTTTTCTTTTTCCCCATAATTTTATTGAGAAACAAATAGCAATGAGACAGTTTCAAATCAAATTGGTAGGGCAGTTTCAATAATTAACACATTGCATACTCTCTTCCTAGTGGCTATTTGCTGTACAAGTTGCGGACATGATATCCTATTTACAGACAGTATTAGAACAAATCCCTCTATTC
>NW_004528610.1:0-503 GCF_000260255.1 Octodon degus
TTTTTAGTTCTTTATAAATTCTAGAGAGCAGACCTTTGTCTGAGTACTTATTTGTCATGATTTTTTTCCAAATTTGTGGGTTGTCTTTTCACTTTAGTTTTAATTTCTTTTGACGTGAAAAAACTTCTCAGTAAGAGCAGATCCCAGTTGTTAATTCTTTCAACTGTTTCCCATGCAATTTGATTTTTGTTCATGAACTATCTCCCTACCCCTATGTCTTCAAGAGTTCCTCCTACTTTCTCTTCCAGGAGATTTAGTGTCTCTGCTTTAATGTGTAGATCTTTAATCCATTTTGACTTTATCTTAGTGCATGGTGATATACGTGGGTCAAGTTTGAGTTTTCAGCATGTAGAGAGCCAGTTTTTCCAGCACCATTTGGTAGAGAGGCTATCTTTCTTCCAGTGAGTGTATTTGGCCCCTTTGTCAAAGATAAGGTGGCTGACTGTGTTCATAGGGACTCCAGCATCTTCTAATCTATTCCATTGATCCTCAGGTCTATTTTG
>NW_004528610.1:3194-4007 GCF_000260255.1 Octodon degus
GTTTTTTTCTGGTTTCTTTTGTCATTTATTTCCAGTTTCATTGCACTGTGGTCAGATAATGTGCATGGGGTAATTTCTGTTTTCTTATATATACTTCAGCATGACCTATGGATCAGTATATGGTCTATTTTAGAAAATGACCCATGTGCAGCTGAGAAAAATGTGTATTCAGCTGTGTTATGGTGGAACACTCTGTATATGTCCATTTGTTTCAAGCTCTGGTTGAGTTCTGTTATTTCTTTGCTCAGTTTTTGTCTGGTTGACTTATCTTTTGGGCATAAGGGGGTGTTAAGGTCTCCTGTTAAGACTGTGGTATTGGATATTAGATTTTTCATGTCCATTAAGATTTGCTTTATATAGTTGGGTGTTGACTGTGCTTCATGCAATCTATTTCTTTTCTGTATTGCTCATTCAAGGAGTCCATCATTTTTCTAATCTCCTCTGTTATTTTTATCAATGTCTTCTTTAGAAGCAGTTATTAATTCTTTTACTTCAGTGTTTTCTTCAGTTTGGGTTTCCTCCCTATGTTTCTGAAGTTGCTTCTTTACTTCAGATGCTATGAGTTCAGACAATTCTTTTCTTATTTCAGAAAGTTCCACTCTGAGTTCCTCTATAACTTTCTGCTGTTGCTTATTTACTTTTGATGCTATTAATTCGTACATTTCAGCTGAGCTAGTAGAAAAGAATTCCACTCTGAGTTCCTCTATGTCTTTCTGCTGTTGCGTATTTACTATTTTTTCAAAGTTTTATTGATAAACAGATAGCAATGAGACAGTTTCAAATCAAATCGGAAGTACAGTTTCAACAAATATT
>NW_004528611.1:0-1157 GCF_000260255.1 Octodon degus
AAGAAAGAAAGAAAGAAAGAAAGAAAGAAAGAAAGAAAGAAAGAGAAGAAAGAAAGAAAGAAAGAAAGAAAGAAAGAAAGAAAGAAAGAAAGAAAATTGAGTGAAATCATTTGTTGAATAGGAAGAACCAATAAAGTAAAAATGGACATACTTCCAAAATGGTTATAATGGTTTAATGCAATCCTGATCAAAATACCAAAAGCATATCTGACAGAATTAGGGAAAATAATTGTAAAACTGACGTGGAGCTATAGAGTCTTAGAATAGCAAAATCTATTGTTGGTAACAAAGGGGACATCAGAATCCTTGCCTTGAAATTATACTACAAAGCTACTATAATAAAAATAGCATGGTACAAGAACAACAACAACAAAAAAGACCTGAGGATCAATGTAGCAGATTACAAGATGCAAAAAAAAAAACTCCAAACAAAGTTAACCGCCTTATGTTTAACAAAGAGGCCAAACATCTTCACTTAAAGAAACAAATCCTCTTTAAAAATGGTGCTAGAAAAACTGGCTTTCCACTTGCCAAAGATTAAAACTAGATTCATATCTCTCACCATCCCATGAACTAAAATATAAATGGACCAAGGATCCAAATATTAAAACAGAAACACTAAATCTGCTGGAAGACAGAATAGGCAGAACTCCGTAAGACAATGGTGTAGGCAAAGAATTTATGAACAGAATGCTGGTCACAGGAACTATTACAAAGAATTGATAACTGGGATCTCATCTTATAGAAAGCCTTTTACATAGCAGAAGAAACCACCAGGAGAGTGAAGAGCTAACCCACGGTGTGGGAAAAATATTTACCAGATGTTCTTCAGACCAAAGACTACTATCTAAAATATATGAATAATTCAAAATAAATCAGACCTCCCCCCAATTTAAAGACTGTCATAGTTACTTTTCCCTCATTGCTGAGACAAAATACCCAACACCCAAAGTTAAGGAGGAAAAGCTTAATTAGGTCACAGCAGTAGGCCTTCATGTCCATAATTGGCTGATTCCAAGGCAGGGTGGCAAAGAGGCAACAGTTGATGGTGCCAAAATCAACAAGAAGGGGGCTGGTGAGATGGCTCAGTGGTCTAAAGCACCTACTTAGAACAAGCTTAGCAAAGCACAGGGACCGCGGTTCAATCCCCCAGCACC
>NW_004528611.1:2611-3193 GCF_000260255.1 Octodon degus
GGGGTGGGGTGGGGGGGCACAGGGAGGGGAGGAAACAAGAATAGAGGGAAACTGGAAAAAAAGAGGTAGCAAGACATATCATATATATGTACAAATTCCCTGTGATTAGATAGATAGATAGATAGATAGATAGATAGATAGATAGATTAGAAAAAAGAAAAAAGGGAGACATCAGGTATTGTGGCACACACCTGTAATCTCAGCATTCAGAAGGCTGAGGCAGGAGGATTGTCACAAGTTCAAGATCAGCCAGCTACATAGTGAGTTCAAGGCCTCCCTGACTACCTACCAAGTCTCTGTCTCAAAAAAATGAAAACAAAACAAAAATATATTTGAGAGAATCTGAGTGAAGGATATATAGGCACCCTTTGTCCTGCTGTTGCAACTTTTTTGTGAGTCTGAGGTAATTTTAAAATAAAAAATTAGAGCAAGGAAAGCCAGCATTTTGGCCCTAGCCTTCCAAGGTCAATTAAGACTCAGGACATATGAGAACTTGTACTGTAGCGTCATGTAACTCGGTAGTGTTCCAAATTTTCTGATCAAGGAGATTATGGGCCAAAGAGGAAAGTGATCGATGATGTA
>NW_004528612.1:0-527 GCF_000260255.1 Octodon degus
GCACCAGCTAGATGCCTGAAGTCTGGACCAACATCTCCAAAGCGTACAGCAGGACGGCGTAAAAAATCCAGTTCTCCCACACTCTGCACTAGCAGCTAAAGACCGAGTTCACTTTTACAGGTTCTTGCTAAAAGAGCTATTAAAAGATATACTCAGAACAAGAGAAATGCAAGGTCAAAAGCAAGGTCAAAAGCAACATCAGGCAGCTGACGGAAGCCATAACCAGCTGCCAATACACCAGGATTGATATTTTTTTTAAGAAAAGAGACAAACATGCATACAAATGCAAGCAGTTGTAAAAATTACCCCATGGTGCAAAAAGTTACAAATACCTAACAAATGAGAAAAAATCATTATAAGTAATTCTGTACTTTAACAAAACTTTAGTCAAATCACTAGCTATCCTTCATCTCTAGTCCTATTACTAAGGATTTTTATTGCTAGAGGAGTTAAAGAACTAGTAGCAGTTGAGCGCATGCCTAGCGCGTGAAGTTCAATCTCCAGCACAAAGAAATCAGCAGTTTAAT
>NW_004528612.1:2292-3131 GCF_000260255.1 Octodon degus
GCGTGCACACACATATTTCTCTTCTTCCTTTTCTTCTTTTTGAGACAGGCTTTTGCTATGCAATTCAGGCTGGCCTTGAGCTTGCAGGGATCCTCCGCACGCTGTGATGATGGGTGGTCACCACCACATCTGGCATGCACATATTTCTCTCTACGTTTCTCTCTTCAGCAACCAACACTTTCCTTCTTGGTCCCTCTTGTGAGTCCTGCCTTTCATTTTCTTGCATTTTGCTTTTCTTCTCTCGTTTTCTTTTCTTTTGCTACTTCTTTCCTTTAACTCCCAATATCGAAGCACTGGAAATCAGCTGCTTGGAGAATGATAGAGAGGAAAGGGCTGCTTCCGCTAGGCAGACCACAGGCCGGTCCCCGCGCCCAGCACGCGGTCTCTGACAAGGATCATCTCCGTCAGCTCCTGTCTCCCCATCTGGGCAGTGGGGACATAATGTCCAGCCCAGGGCTGCTGTCAGGATGACCTGAGATGAGGCATGTGAAGTGCCAGCCCAGAGCGTGTATCCAGTAAATGTGGGGACAGCGAGACACACCCTTTGTTTTATGGGGTTCACACACCAGGCTTTAAGGCTATAGAGTTAAGAAAACATACTAGGAGACAGGAGGATGGAAAGCCAACTCAGCCTCCAAAGACTGTGTGGTCAGCGGAGGTACCAAAAACCAAGGCTGGGATAAAAACCAAATCTCTCCCTCCCCCCCAAAAAAAGCACCATCACCACCAAAAAAAAAAGAAAGAAAGAAAAGAAAAAAACCCTAAGATCTTTAACTCACTGAGGTAGGGGAGTAATCCACTCTTCTCTAAAACCCAGTTAGGAACTTTATAAGAGGGAC
>NW_004528613.1:0-795 GCF_000260255.1 Octodon degus
TGGCACAAAATTGAGGTTTGTTTAGCCATCGCCTTCTAAAAATTAAAGTAGAATAAAAAATACAGTCTGGTAATTTCCAAAAAAAGGTGAAAATGGAAATAAATGAATATTAATGAAGGTAACAGGAACAATATCAATTGAAAAAGAAACAACTACCTTGGCTTCATATAATAACTGTTTGTTGTTCATGTCCCAGTCCAGAGACATGTTCATGATTATATGTCCTTTAGTGAGCTCATTTAGGGAGCCCCGTTCCTCTCATTGGAAGCTCAACCCTTTTTTAAAGTTCTCAGACAACTGTCCCCTGACACTGTAGACAGTGTTGCAGGCCTTAGGGGACATGCAGCTTGTCACTGTGACTGCAGAGCTGTGCTTGCAACTCTCGTGCACCAGGACAGCTCTTGACAGTGCTTCCCTGCAAGGAAATGTAGAGAACGGTGTCAAGCTTTATGTACAGGAGCAGAAGGAAATGTGACGTGGTAAGCATGCAGTGGCCTCTCGCAAGCCACGAAATATGTGTACCTCACGGCAAGGTGACACAGGAGTGTAGCTAATCTGGAGAGGCAGTGTTGGTAGAGTGTTGTTAATATAAACTTTGGAAACTAAAGGATTCAGTGTAGACACAATTAAAAGTGTGAATTAAGAACTGGCTAAGTAGCTCAGGGGATTAAAGCTCCTGCAAGGAAGCCCAAGGGCTTACCAGATTATGTTAAATTTTTGTTTTCCATTCCCTTCCAGTTGATACATGAAATGAAATAGTAGTAGAGTTTTGATATAATTTTAAAGGAAGGGTTC
>NW_004528613.1:2355-3176 GCF_000260255.1 Octodon degus
TCATTAAGTATTATAAAATGATAATCAATGAACTAAATCCAAATCTTTTCTCCATTCCTCAAACCTGAAGTGATGGTCCAGTCACAGGATTTAGAATTATACAAATACATTTTTGAATTTTTATGTTCATTACCTTTTCATTATTAAATTTAATAGAATTGTAGAATTTTCCAGTGGTTGCCATTGTTATTCCACTATATATGTATGTTGTTGCTTTTTTCACTCTATCTTAGTCATAATTGACTTCATAAATTTGTGTACATTAGGATCCAATTTTTATGTTGTAAAGATTAATGAGTTTGCCAAATGCATAGGGTCATATGTCCACCTCAGCAGTATAATACACAACAGCTTCATTGACCAACAAAGCATGATTGCTGCAATTAAGTAAACACTCTTTCCACGCATTAGCCATCAGAGGTGGACTCGGTCTCTATAGTTTCATCTTTGACTAAATTTTATATAAATAACATAATAAAAATAGAACCTTTTCAACATGTTTTAGCTCTTCTCATCACTTGTTTAACAGCTGAGTGATAGTTCCATAATTTATATTGCTGTGTAGCACTTCATTGTATAAATGAACCATGATACATTATTCTATTTATTTATTTAAGTTCATTTGGCTGCATGCTGATTTTACTAATTATGAATACTGCTGATATAAACATTTATGTGCAGAGACTTTCCTGGACATGTTTCCAAGACAGTTGAATGCTTATTTGGGTGAGCAATAGGTAAATTGCATGATGAAAATATTAAGGTTCATAAAAACCTTTAAACTGCCTTCCAAAACACTTATTTCATTTTCTGTCTGCCTA
>NW_004528614.1:0-1045 GCF_000260255.1 Octodon degus
ACATTGGACCCCATACAACAGGAGATTTGGTGAGTCTGCACTGCCTCCTCACTCTTCTGAAAGCCTTGCTGACTCACACCCTACCACCTACCATCTCTGCAAAAAAATGACAAAAGGAAGAGACAGAAGGCAATCTCAGACCTCTAGCACACCCAAAACAAGTCCAGGAGACAAGGTCATAGTAGAACTTGGAAGTCACACACCTGAAATTTCTGCGATGAAAACAACTGAAGTAAAGAAACAACTCCATCGAACTATGGAGGGAATCAGATCAGAAATAATCTCTCAGGTAAAAAGACAAAGAAATGGCAACAGTCATGAAATAATTTCTTGATGCATCTAAAGAAAACACAGATTAAAAAAAAATAAAGAATAGGAAAATAAGGGAAACGCTGAATGAACAACACAGGAAGGAATTAGAATGCATGAAACAGATTCAAACAGATATCCAAGACATTAAGAATTGAATTAAAAGCTGGAAAAGGCACTTGAACAAAATGGAAGATAGAATTTTAAGCCTGGAAGATAGCGTTGCAGCTAGTTAACATGAAAAGAAGCATCTCTTAAAAATAATGAGAAACTAGGAAATAACAATGCAACAGCTGCAAGATGCAAAGAAAAATAATATAAGACTGATACAAATCTTTACCCAGACACATGATAATCAAGACACCAGAAATTGAGCGAGGAACACACTATTAAAAGCTGTTAGGGAGAAGAAACAGATCATCTATAAAGGAAAGCCCATCAGAATCACAGCAGATTTCTCAACACAGATCATCAAATCAAGAAGAGTTTCGAGTGAGATACTTGAAGTACTGAAAGAAAACAACATTCAACCATGAATGATGTGCCCTGAAAAACTTCTTATCAAACTTAATGGAAAAATCAGACACTTATATGACAAAGAACAATTGAAACTCATGACAACCAAACCAACACTCCAAAGAGTACTGGCAGTTATTTTATTTTTTCTTGATTTTTTTTATTTTTATTTTTTAAAGAAAGTACAATTTATCCTGGCAAGTTCAAGGGCCTGAGTTCA